>NC_041707.1:41378628-41508628 GCF_900700375.1 Denticeps clupeoides
GAGTGTGTTATCCACTATGCTACTACCCCATGTTCATGATGCTGATTTTACTTCACTCACCAGAAGAGATGGAGACGTTCTTCTCGTCACTTCCTGTTGGTTCCAGAGTTTTATCGTGTTCCAGTCGTGTAAGAACAACTGATAACATCTTCAGTGGAACGTGTGTGTTGTTCTGGACCACAGTCCTGGTCTCAGTGGACGACAGAGACAGACTGGGATCCATCCTGGAAACCTGGGACAAAGTGGGAGACGTTTCACTCACCAACAGCAACAATTAGGATGGTTGGAAGTTGGACATAATTTACTCCGACTTTTCGTATTTAAATACGATTGTGGGTCAGAGTTCGAAAAGGCTCAACAAATATAGACACAGTGTGAGCACTAAAGGTGAAAGGCAGCAGAAACCATTGTGAATTGTTATTTATCAGAGCATTTTCATCCATTTTAAAACTATTTGACGCCTATCAACACTGAAAGACACCAGATGTGAAGGAAAGTGAAGGAAAATATTAATGTGGCTTAGTATTTTCACACTCGGATTCTACTGTTAAAAATTATATTGTGTTGCACTCGTCAAAAAGAATAAAGCGGCGTCTGGTGAAGAAAAGCGCGTTAAATCGCTCAGAAAAACGCAACAAGTAAACCGGACGTTCGTGTTTGCTGGCCGCTAATTTATCGCGTTGGAGCCCGATTAAAATCATAGAAATTGAGCCCGAAGCGACACGACGTAGCGCGAATAAAAACGAGTGTTTTAATCACCTCGAAAAGCCGGAGAGGGAAAGATGTCGCCCGGTCACCCCAGTAAAAGTCCCAGCGGGGAGCAGGAAGTATCTGAAAGGGCTTTAAACACCAGGAAGAGCAGCGTGAAGAGAAGCGGGAGACGCGGTCGCGGCGGGCTGTTCACTTTCACCAGGACTCGGCTCAGTGGACGGCGATCCGGTTCGCGGTTAGTTCGGCTCTGATTCGGTTCTTCGGAATTGTCCGTGATCCGCGTAGAAACGACCCACGCAGGACCCTGCAGGAAAACGCCACGGAACAGGAAGTAGAACCCCGTTTCCTGTCCTGGAGAGCAGTGACATGCAACTCGATTTTCCTGAAGTGATTCATTTTCGTTTTCTCCAGCCCTCCGATTCTGAAAAAAAAATCATACATCAGTTTCTGTGAAGATGTGTGTGTACCAACCAAGACCTTCTGCACATACAACAACAATAAACCTTGGTTCAGTCCCAAACTGCAGCATCTTCGCCAGGCCAAGGAGGAGGCCTACAGAAGTGGTGTCAGGGTCCTGTACATGCAAGCCAGGAACACGCTGACCAAGGAGATCAAAGTGGCTAAAAGAAGCTACTCTGAGAACCTGAAAGAACGTTTCTCAGTCCTGTAAGAGTTCACCAGCTACAGACAACCCCCACCCCCTGTACCAGCAAACAAAGACCTGGCAGAAGATCTTAACACCTTCTACTGCAGGTTGAGAGGGACAGATTCACACCCTTGATCCCCATCACACTCTCTCCCCCCTCCCTTCCCCTGGAACTCAGGGATGTGCGTCGGCTGTTCCAGAAACAGAAGACTTGGAAAGACAGTGTCTCCCCCTCCTGTCTCAAAGCCTGTATTGAACAGCTCTTCAACAGATCCCTGGAGCCGTGTGAAGTTCCCACCTGCTTCAAACACTCCAGCATTATTCTAGTCCCCAAGAAACCCACCATCACTGGTCTGAATGACCACAGACCTGTCGCCTTGACGTCTGTGGTCTTTGAATGACTTTGAACATTTTAGCCCATCTGAAGAACATCACGGGACACCTGCTGGACCCCCTGCAGTTTGCCTACAGGGCAAACAGGTCGGTGGATGATGTAGTGAATATGGGGCTGCATTACATCCTGCAACATCTCGACCACCCAGGACTACAGCTCGGAATTCAACACCATTGTGCCTGAACTCCTTACCTCAGCGTGTCACCTGCTACCTTTCAGTGGATCACCAGCTTCCTGGTGCTGCAAGTGAGGGGGGGGGATCACTACTGGAACACGGTCCCTCAGTCCTGGTGCCCCTAGAGGATGTGTCCTCCCCCACTGCTCTTCTGCCTCTACACCAACGACTGCACCTCAAGGAACCGGCTGGTACTCTGGTGCAGTCAACACAACCTGGAGCTGAACATGCTCAAGAGTGTGGAGATGAAAGCGGACTTCAGGAGACATCCCTCAACATTGCTCCCCCTCACCATATCAGACAGCCCAGTGTCTATTGTGGAGACCTTCAAGTTCCTGGGGAAGCACAGTTGTGGAGGAAAACTGTATGACCTGAACTTCTCACGTGTTATCTGACCAACACCTGTGGTCATGAAATAATTAGAAGACAACTGTGTATCTTATAAGGAAGGTTCTGTGACCTTGATGGGCGCCATCTGGGATGAGCTGTGTTTTGACATTGTATGTCCCGTGGTATAAAAGCTGTGAACTGCTATCAGGGGATGGGCGTTCTTCTTGCGAGTTCCCCCATGGCCATGGTAAATAAACTTGGAAAATCAATTCAATTGACTTCCTTTATTGCAGCTCCCCAGACGGGAAATTTTCAAACCACAATTGGCGTGAATCCGCCAGGACCTGACCGGAGGGGCTGATCACCCTAGGTCACCAAGACGCATCTCCAAAACCTTGTTTTAGAGTTTCAGAGTGTCTGGGGCTGCGGTCAGCGTCCTTGGCCGATTCCGCCAGGAGATTCCTTTTTTTTGTCGTCTGGGGACACGAACACGGTGAGCTAAAATATTCCACCTCTCAAACATTTAATTAAAACTGTAGAATCTAGAAAGATGAAGAAATCCAAACCAAAATGATAAGATAAATTGCATATTTGCTTTATTCTGTAGTCGGCTGATTGATCCAAGTGAGGGGGTTTGAAACCAGTACCCTGGTGCTGGGGGGCAAGAACAGGTTTAAAGTCCTGTGAGCTAAATTAAGGTGTGAGATAAGACCGGATTTTATGAGGGGCCGTATAGGACCGTGGAGGACCGGAGTTCTGATGAGTTCCATCACCGGGTGGATGGCAGCGCTGTTAAGAGGCGGGGTTCGCGTTTCTCTAACTTCCTGTCGTATACTCGTCACCCTGCATTGTCAGCTTTCGCCTGCTGCTCCAGCCTCTGTGTGTGTGTGTGTGTGTGGTGAGTGTCTGCACACATTGGCAGACCTTATCTCTCTCTCTCTCTCGCTCTGGTGTGTGTGTGTGAGCGCGCCCTCCCTCTCTCTCTCGTTTTGTTTTGGGACTGAACTCTTAGCAATAGATTTTACCGTCTGGGCATCAGCACAGCGATTTACAGCGGTTTCACCTATTAGGCTTTAAAGGGAATATGGGAAAATATTTTTCATTTTTGTGGAATTTGTTTTGTTTTTCTTCTGAGAGTTTTAAAACTAAGTTTGTGGAAAGCTGGAAAATTATAAGTAAAATATATATAACACCTAAACTGTGCAATTTTAAATGCATTTTGTACCATTGTATGTGCACTTTGGTTCTTTTTTCTGGTTTTGACTTTATTTTATTTAAGAAAGGAGACTTCCCAACGGCTGCACTGTTTGCCTCTGCTCCTGTGTCTTTGAATCCCCCTTTTGCAGAACTCTTGGGCTGCAGGCCGTCCAGAATCTGAAGCTCCCACCCTTCCACCCTGAAAAACCATCATGACCCCTGGCTGGAGCAACAGAAACCACCACAGCACGATGACGTCACTGCTTCAACTCCACAGGAGAAACCCACCATCAGAGCAGCTGACCCATTCTCTCCTCCTAAGACTTGTTCAGGCGCCACCTACGAGTTGGATGCCTCACTATCATCTGACAATCAGGACCCTCAACTATAACCCTCCCCATGGACGACTGAAGATCTTCTGAACTCTTATAAGCACCTCCCAAAGGCAAATCGAGGGGGTGCAGGCCATGTCCAGAGCCGTGAATGATTTCATCAGAGAATTCACACAGACATCCACCAAAGGGCTCGAGTCCTGCTACAGACTGACGTGTGCACCACATCCAGGCCAGACAGGTTGAAGCAAGGGTCAAGAAAGACAAAAAACCAAAAAAATGAAACTCACCCCACATCATGGCACGGCCGCCAACAGAGCAAGAAACAGTGTGATATGAGCTTCTGCTGTGGCCAAAGCAGACATTGGGCGCTCCAGATGAAGGCGCGGGCCGCAGTCCTGGTGGCAGTTTCAAATAAGGTCCTGCACATCTACACTGACCTACACTGACACTCATGCTGAATACGAAGACACATTCCACACTCTCCCCAAACACACACTGATACCACACATACACTCCCTGCACTCCCTCTGAGAAGTACTTTTTTCATTGTTGATTGTAGTGCAGCCATGTAAAAAAAATCTGATTTGCCTGTGTGAAGCACAGTGGAAGATATATTGACCAAAAAAAGGCTTCACATTATATTGTACTTTGGCTTTTATTTTATTGTGTTGCCAATATGATGTTGTGTTGCCAATATGATGCTGTATTTAAATTTTTTTTTCATGATTTAAATGATAGCATTGAGATGACGACATTGTTCTGCTTATAACTTGTGCTGTGCCCTTTTTTGTTTCCTTGAACCCAGACCAAGAGCATTTAAAAATATATATATATTTTACCTGACAAGTTGCCCACATGTTTCACTGGTTAAAATCATGTTGTGACACAACTGACTGGACTGATTTTTTTTTTGTTGTCTAAGATCTGTCTATTTACAGTTCTTTCTCCATCTGACCCCCCTGAATTGGCTGCAATCCCTGCTTCTGTCTGGGCCACTCACAAACACGATGTTGGCTTAATAAAAAACTGCGAGCCCCTTGTTGTGACCCCAAAGTCTCACCACCGCCCACGCAGGGCACAGTAGACCAGAAGACCAGAAGCCATAGCAGGCATTCGTCCGGTGTTCGAAGCCTTTTTAAAGGCAGGAATTATTGTGCCATGTAATGACTCCCCTGTTAACACTCCTATTCTTCCTATGAAGAAATACAGGCCCCCTAACCCTAACTCTAGAGTGACAAACATGTTATTTTTTAACAAATTATCACAAAACAACGCAAAACCAAAGATAAATAATAAATAATATGGAGTGTAACACCTGTACGTCCCGTGATCATGTGATGTGTGGTTGTATGTTCTGTCTTGTTGGTGTTTTTTTCCTTTTTGTAGGAGGAGCCTGTAATTTACGGAACTCCTCCCAGATCTGACGCTGATTCGCGCACCCATCGGAGTGATGTCGTTAAAGACGGCGTGCTGCGACGAGGAGGGGGACGGAAGGAGAGAGGGAGACGAGAGGGAAAATACGCAGGACAGATGCCCTGTTCACATTTGAGTCTACCCGGTGCTTTTCGTGGCCTGACTGGTGTCAAGGGCGTGACTTGTTTTGTTTTATTAATTATTAAAAATCACTTAGTTCCAACGGTTGTGACGTTTCCCTCCCTCTTTCTAATTGTTTCACGTTCCTGACCTAGACCAGGACGTAACACACCTGACACTAGAAATTAACACACACACACAGCAACAGTACTGCATAACACCGATAATGGCAGGGTTTTCAAGGTTTTTTTTTTGTTTATTCCAGTATCATTCGTTACCTAAAATGAACAAACCGGTCTCGAAGTCGAGTAGATGACTCTGCATTCCTGGACTATATCACTAACCGACCACAGTATGTGAGAACTCAAGGCTGTGTGTCAGACACCGTTGTCTGCAGTACGGGGGCCCCGCAGGGAACGGTTCTGTCCTTGACAGTCGGAACGTAACTTGATGTCGAGACGATCACCGATCGATTGTTCATGCTTAGTTTGCCAGATGAATTTATTGGCATTGAAAAATGTTTCTGTGATTGAAATGGAAAAGCTGATCCAATCTGAAAACCAGACGGTACAGTGCAGTACTTCACATCCCTGTGGTCTCACCACAGACGGCTTCAGCTGTGAACATTCTCCACTCCTGAATGTTCACTTGTGCCACCTTAGAAAACCACCTCTTTTGTCCAAATGGCATTTGTCTGGAGATGGATCCTGCCACTCCACTGGCAATAACCGTCCTGTTTTCCAGATTCAGATAGTTGCGTTTCTCCCATATTTTGAAACAATTTTTAACCAGCCTCAAATGTTTATCTCAAATGCTAATAATGCTAAATACTTAATACAAGATAATGAGAATCATTCTTTATCCCCCTTGTGATTACTGTATGAACAAGACTTTATAGCTTAAAATATTTGACCTTTCTTAAGGACAGAAGCAAAATAATAAAGGTTTATCTTATCTTAAAACCATCAGATGATGTGAAGCACTGATAACACAAACTACAGATCCCATCATGCAGCGCTTCAGTTGCCTCGCTGAACACAATCTCATAATGTAGTGTGCACTTTGCTGACAAACTGAGCGCACTAGGCACCGACTTCGCACAGCGTTCAAGCTGCTTCACAACCCATTGCCATCAATGTGAAAACTATACAGATTCAGATGTAGCTGATTGAGCTGCGGTTGTAAAGATTGTGTTCAGCAAAGCAACCGAAGCACTGCATTATGGGATCTGTAGTTTGTGTTTATCAGTGCTTCATATCGCAGGGCTATAAGAAGAGATCTATATAACTAAAAGAAAATGTATTTTTGTTCTACTAGCTGCGTGTACTGACTGGGTTAAATAGACCAGCTTTGATCCTGCATACTCTTTGGTATTTACTCTTTTTTTATTTATAATGATGAAATGAACCACATAATTTACGGTGAGTTTTGAACTAAATGCACTACAACTGAGAGGTAGATTACTATTGCAGTTACTGTATATATGGATATATCGTATGTAAAATATACCAATGTTACAGAAAAAAAACAAATGAGATTGGAGTTTTCTCTCATGTTCCCTCTGATGGAGAAAGGAGATCTTTATACTGAACATCGTTCTCCACAGATCAAACAGATCGTCCTGCCCCTGATACCAAAATGCAGTGGTCACCAGTCCACCACATGACTGTCCCCTCTTGGAAATTCAGGCTAATTGTAGACCTTTTTGCCACCTGGTGATGATCCTGGATTCAGAGTATGTGTCCTCTGGTGGACTTTAAGGTTTGATGCTTGTGAAAATTCTTCCCACACTCTACACACTGGTAGGGCTTCTCTCCAGTATGTCTCCTCTGGTGGACTTAAAGGTTGCTGCATGTGTAAATCTCTTCCCACACTCTACACACTGGTAGGGCTTCTCGCCAGTATGTGTCCTCTGGTGGGACTGAAGGTTTGATGCATGTGAAAATCTCTTCCCACAGTGTCCACACTGGTAGGACTTCTCTCCAGTATGTATCCTCTGGTGGACTTTAAGGGATGATGCTAGTGAAAAACTCTTCACACAGTCAACACAGTGGTAGGGCTTCTCTCCAGTATGTGTCCTCTGGTGTTCTTTAAAAACTTAATTCCTTGGTATAATGATCACACACGCTCGCTTAAGAAGACCGCCCGGAAATTAGAACGCAAATGGCGTCAAGTAAATTAAACATATTCCGAATAGCTTGGAAGGAGAGCCTACTTAACTATATGAAGGCTCTTAGCGCGGCTCGATCAACATATCTGTCCTCGTTAATTGACAAAAACAAAAATAATCCCAGATTCCTGTTTAAAACTATAGCCAAACTAACCAGGAATAAGACAGAAACGGATACTACCACTCAATATCATCATAGTAGCGATGATTTTATGAATTTCTTTAATACTAAAATTGTTGCGAATAGAGAGAAGATTAAAAGCACAACAAATAGCTCCGCCGATATTTCCATGAAAAATAATCTTCTAATAGACCACCGATTAGAACGATTCAACCCTATTAAAGAGCATGAATTAATCGAATTAATCTCGTCGTCAAATCAATGTACTTGCGCTTTTGGATCCGATTCCAACAAGGTTCCTTAAGCAAATAGCACCTAATATTATAAATTCTATCCTCAAAATTATTAACTCGTCGCTTAGCGTCGGCCACGTACCAAGTTCGTTCAAGGTAGCAGTCATTAGACCCCTGATTAAAAAGCGGATCTTGATCGCAGTCAGCTTTCAAATTATAGACCAATATCCAACCTTCCGTTCATATCAAAAATCTTAGAAAAAGTCGTAGCCCAGCAGCTGAGTGCATACCTAGACTGTAACAACATCCACGAAGTATATCAATCAGGATTTAGACCTCATCATAGCACTGAGACAGTACCGGGCCACTGTAGCACCAATATACCACTATCACCACATATTTCAGTATCGGTCATACAGTGCAACCGTCTGTCACTGCTTCTGTTTGTTTTTCTCCGAGACACGGAATCAAGCACCCAGACTACTGGCAGACCCCAGTGAAGAGACCAGCAAATAAATCCTGGTTCCTGACAACTGCTTAACAAGGACATACCATGAAACAAACCAGAGGGTCACCACAGCCACCACCACTGTTCCAACTACAGTTATAGGGATCTTCAAATGGACCATTATGGACACGTAATCTAGACCATGACACTGACTACATCCTGGACTTCTCCAACCCTACAACTGTAGGACTTATTATTATATCATCCCCAACCCTGCACTGACACCATTTGCAGGCTCACTCTACCCTGGAAGGGGGTCCCTCTCTGTATCACTCCTTCCCAAGGTTTCTTCTTTTCTTTTTTTTCTCTCTCCTAGAGTTTTTTTTGTGTGGAGTTTTTCCTTGTGTGCAGAAGGGTCAAGTGTGGGGGGTGTCAAATGTAGGGCCTGTCAAAGCCATTGAGACATACTGTATGTGATTTTGGACTATATAAGAAATAAATGTTGTTGTTGTTCATTAAAGGTTGTTGCATGTGTAAAACTCTTCCCACACTCTACACACTGGTAGGGCTTCTCGACAGTATGTGCCCTCTGGTGCGACTGAAGGTTTGATGCTTGTGAAAATCTCTTCCCACAGTGTCCACACTGGTAGGACTTCTCTCCAGAATGTATCCTCTGGTGGACTTTAAGGGATGATGCTCGTGAAAAACTCTTCCCACAGTCTACACACTGGTAGGGTTTCTCTCCAGTATGTATCCTCTGGTGTTCTTTAAAGGTTGTTGCATGTGTAAAACTCTTCCCACACTCTACACACTGGTACGGCTTCTCTCCAGTATGTGTCCTCTGGTGGACTTGAAGGTGTGATGAATGTGAAAAACTCTTCCACACTCTACACACTGGTATGGCTTCTCTCCAGTATGTATCTTCTGGTGGGACTGAAGGTGTGATGAATGTGAAAAACTCTTCCCACACTCTACACACTGGTATGGCTTCTCTCCAGTATGTATCCTCTGGTGGACTTGAAGGTGTGATGGTTGTGAAAACTCTTCCCACAGTCTACACACTGGTAGGGCTTCTCTCCAGTGTGTGTCCTCTGGTGGACTGAAGGGTTGATGCTTGTGAAAAACTCTTCCCACAGTCTACACACTGGTAGGGCTTCTCTCCAGTATGTCTCCTCTGGTGGACTTTAAGGTTTGATGCTAGTGAAAAACTCTTCCCACAGTCTACACACTGGTAGGACTTCTCTCCAGTATGTGTCCTCTGGTGGACTTGAAGGTGTGATGGTAGTAAAAACCTCTTCCCACACTCTACACACTGGTAGGGCTTCTCTCCAGTATGTATCCTCTGTGGACTTTAAGGGATGATGCTCGTGAAAACCTCTTCCCACAGTCTACACACTGGTAGGACTTCTCTCCAGTATGTGTCCTCTGGTGGACTTGAAGGTGTGATGGTAGTAAAAACCTCTTCCACACTCTACACACTGGTAGGGCTTCTCTCCAGTATGTATCCTCTGGTGGACTTTAAGGGATTGATGCATGTGAAAAACTCTTCCTGCACTCTACACACTGGTATGGCTTCTCTCCAGTATGTGTCCTCTGGTGGACTTGAAGGTGTGATGGTTGTGAAAACCTCTTCCCACACTCTACACACTGGTAGGACTTCTCTCCAGTATGTATCCTCTGGTGGACTTGAAGGTGTGATGGTTTGTGAAAATCTCTTCCCACAGTCTACACACTGGTAGGGCTTCTCTCCAGTATGTATCCTCTGGTGGACTTGAAGGTATGATGCTTGTGAAAACCTCTTCCCACAGTCTACACACTGGTAGGACTTCTCTCCAGTATGTATCCTCTGGTGGACTTTAAGGTATGATGCTTGTGAAAACCTCTTCCCACAGTCTACACACTGGTAGGACTTCTCTCCAGTATGTATCCTCTGGTGGACTTTAAGGGATGATGCATGTGAAAAACTCTTCCTGCACTCTACACACTGGTAGGACTTCTCTCCAGTATGTGTCCTCTGGTGGACTTGAAGGTGTGATGGTTGTGAAAACCTCTTCCCACCACTCTACACACTGGTAGGACTTCTCTCCAGTATGTGTCCTCTGGTGGACTTGAAGGTGTGATGGTTGTGAAATCTCTTCCCACACTCTACACACTGGTAGGGCTTCTCTCCAGTATGTATCCTCTGGTGGACTTGAAGGTATGATGCTTGTGAAAAACTCTTCCCACACTCTACACACTGGTAGGGCTTCTCTCCAGTATGTATCATTTGGTGTTTTTTAAGGTCTGATCTTTGTGTAAAACTCTTCCCACACTCTACACACTGGTAGGGCTTCTCTCCAGTATGTGTCCTCTGGTGGACTTTAAGGTGTGATGTTTGTGAGAATCTCCTCCCACACTCTACACACTGGTAGGGCTTCTTTCCAGCACGTAGCGTCTGATGTGACTGAAGGGTTTCTACTTGTCTAAAGCTCTTGAATTGGAATGTGTCTTCAGATGTGTTTTTGTGTCTTCTGATGATTTTACTTCCATCTGTAGTTAAAATAAACCCATTAAAATATAATTCACATTCAAGCATTAACCATATAGACTAAAAGTAACTAATTAAGTCTTTATTAAAAAAAAAAAAAGTAAAAAAAATAAAAAGTGAAGTGATTGTCACATGTGATACACAGCAGCACAGCACACGGTGCACACAGTGAAATTTGTCCTCTGCATTTATCCCATCACCCTGAGTGAGCAGTGGGCCGCCATGACAGGCGCCTGGGGAGCAGTGTGGGGGGACGGTGCTTTGCTCAGTGACACCTCAGTGGCACCTTGGCGGATCGGGATTCGAACCGGCAACCTTCTGATTACAGGGCCGCTTCCTTAACCGCTAGGCCACCACTGCCACATGTCACAACTACTTATTTATGATATTGTATTCATTTTATTTATTTCAATTATTTTGGGGCAGTGGTGGCCTGGCGGTTAAGGAAGCGGCCCCGTAATCAGAAGGTTGCAGGTCCCCACACACTGCTCACCGGGCGCCTGTCATGGTGCCCACTGCTCACCAAGAGTGATGGTTAAATACAGAGGACACATTTTGTTGTGTCCCCGTGTCCTCAATGACAATCACTTCGCTTTCACTTTACATTTACAGCATTCATTTAGCACTTCACTTCTATATGAAATTTAACACCCAAATATGGTTGCTAGTGTGACCGGGACACACTAGTGAAATACCATATCATTTACATTTACAGCATTTACCAGACGTCCTTATCCAGAGCGACTTACAGTCAGTAGTTACAGGGACAGTCCCCCCCTGGAGACACTCAGGGTTAATTGTCCTGCTCAGGGACACAATGGCAGTAAGGGGGGTTTGAACCTGGGTCTTCTGGTTCATAGGAGAGTGTGTTATCCACTATGCTACTACCACCCATGTTCATGATGCTGATTTTACTTCACTCACCAGAAGAGATGGAGACGTTCTTCTCGTCACTTCCTGTTGGTTCCAGAGTTTTATCGTGTTCCAGTCGTGTAAGAACAACTGATAACATCTTCAGTGGAACGTGTGTGTTGTTCTGGACCACAGTCCTGGTCTCAGTGGACGACAGAGACAGACTGGGATCCATCCTGGAAACCTGGGACAAAGTGGGAGACGTTTCACTTATTCACCAACAGCAACAATTAGGATGGTTGGAAGTTGGACATAATTTACTCCGACTTTTCGTATTTAAATACGATTGTGGGTCAGAGTTCGAAAAGGCTCAACAAATATAGACACAGTGTGAGCACTAAAGGTGAAAGGCAGCAGAAACCATTGTGAATTGTTATTTATCAGAGCATTTTCATCCATTTTAAAACTATTTGACGCCTATCAACACTGAAAGACACCAGATGTGAAGGAAAGTGAAGGAAAATATATTAATGTGGCTTAGTATTTTCACATTCGGATTCTACTGTTAAAAATTATATTGTGTTGCACTCGTCAAAAAGAATAAAGCGGCGTCTGGTGAAGAAAAGCGCGTTAAATCGCTCAGAAAAACGCAACAAGTAAACCGGACGTTCGTGTTTGCTGGCCGCTAATTTATCGCGTTGGAGCCCGATTAAAATCATAGAAATTGAGCCCGAAGCGACACGACGTAGCGCGAATAAAAACGAGTGTTTTAATCACCTCGAAAAGCCGGAGAGGGAAAGATGTCGCCCGGTCACCCCAGTAAAAGTCCCAGCGGGGAGCAGGAAGTATCTGAAAGGGCTTTAAACACCAGGAAGAGCAGCGTGAAGAGAAGCGGGAGACGCGGTCGCGGCGGGCTGTTCACTTTCACCAGGACTCGGCTCAGTGGACGGCGATCCGGTTCGCGGTTAGTTCGGCTCTGATTCGGTTCTTCGGAATTGTCCGTGATCCGCGTAGAAACGACCCACGCAGGACCCTGCAGGAAAACGCCACGGAACAGGAAGTAGAACCCCGTTTCCTGTCCTGGAGAGCAGTGACATGCAACTCGATTTTCCTGAAGTGATTCATTTTCGTTTTCTCCAGCCCTCCGATTCTGAAAAAAAAATCATACATCAGTTTCTGTGAAGATGTGTGTGTACCAACCAAGACCTTCTGCACATACAACAACAATAAACCTTGGTTCAGTCCCAAACTGCAGCATCTTCGCCAGGCCAAGGAGGAGGCCTACAGAAGTGGTGTCAGGGTCCTGTACATGCAAGCCAGGAACACGCTGACCAAGGAGATCAAAGTGGCTAAAAGAAGCTACTCTGAGAACCTGAAAGAACGTTTCTCAGTCCTGTAAGAGTTCACCAGCTACAGACAACCCCCACCCCCTGTACCAGCAAACAAAGACCTGGCAGAAGATCTTAACACCTTCTACTGCAGGTTTGAGAGGGACAGATTCACACCCTTGATCCCCATCACACCTCTCTCCCCCCTCCCCTTCCCCTGGAACTCAGGGGATGTGCGTCGGCTGTTCCAGAAACAGAAGACTTGGAAAGACAGTGTCTCCCCCTCCTGTCTCAAAGCCTGTATTGAACAGCTCTTCAACAGATCCCTGGAGCCGTGTGAAGTTCCCACCTGCTTCAAACACTCCAGCATTATTCTAGTCCCCAAGAAACCCACCATCACTGGTCTGAATGACCACAGACCTGTCGCCTTGACGTCTGTGGTCTTTGAATGACTTTGAACATTTTAGCCCATCTGAAGAACATCACGGGACACCTGCTGGACCCCCTGCAGTTTGCCTACAGGGCAAACAGGTCGGTGGATGATGTAGTGAATATGGGGCTGCATTACATCCTGCAACATCTCGACCACCCAGGACTACAGCTCGGAATTCAACACCATTGTGCCTGAACTCCTTACCTCAGCGTGTCACCTGCTACCTTTCAGTGGATCACCAGCTTCCTGGTGCTGCAAGTGAGGGGGGGGGGATCACTACTGGAACACGGTCCCTCAGTCCTGGTGCCCCTAGAGGATGTGTCCTCTCCCCACTGCTCTTCTGCCTCTACACCAACGACTGCACCTCAAGGAACCGGCTGGTACTCTGGTGCAGTCAACACAACCTGGAGCTGAACATGCTCAAGAGTGTGGAGATGAAAGCGGACTTCAGGAGACATCCCTCAACATTGCTCCCCCTCACCATATCAGACAGCCCAGTGTCTATTGTGGAGACCTTCAAGTTCCTGGGGAAGCACAGTTGTGGAGGAAAACTGTATGACCTGAACTTCTCACGTGTTATCTGACCAACACCTGTGGTCATGAAATAATTAGAAGACAACTGTGTATCTTATAAGGAAGGTTCTGTGACCTTGATGGGCGCCATCTGGGATGAGCTTGTGTTTTGACATTGTATGTCCCGTGGTATAAAAGCTGTGAACTGCTATCAGGGGATGGGCGTTCTTCTTGCGAGTTCCCCCCATGGCCATGGTAAATAAACTTGGAAAATCAATTCAATTGACTTCCTTTATTGCAGCTCCCCAGACGGGAAATTTTCAAACCACAATTGGCGTGAATCCGCCAGGACCTGACCGGAGGGGCTGATCACCCTAGGTCACCAAGACGCATCTCCAAAACCTTGTTTTAGAGTTTCAGAGTGTCTGGGGCTGCGGTCAGCGTCCTTGGCCGATTCCGCCAGGAGATTCCTTTTTTTTTGTCGTCTGGGGACACGAACACGGTGAGCTAAAATATTCCACCTCTCAAACATTTAATTAAAACTGTAGAATCTAGAAGATGAAGAAATCCAAAACCAAAATGATAAGATAAATTGCATATTTGCTTTATTCTGTAGTCGGCTGAATTGATCCAAGTGAGGGGGTTTGAAACCAGTACCCTGGTGCTGGGGGGCAAGAACAGGTTTAAAGTCCTGTGAGCTAAAATTAAGGTGTGAGATAAGACCGGATTTTTATGAGGGGCCGTATAGGACCGTGGAGGACCGGAGTTCTGATGAGTTCCATCACCGGGTGGATGGCAGCGCTGTTAAGAGGCGGGGTTCGCGTTTCTCTAACTTCCTGTCGTATACTCGTCAACCCTGCATTGTCAGCTTTCGCCTGCTGCTCCAGCCTCTGTGTGTGTGTGTGTGTGTGTGAGTGTCTGCACACATTGGCAGACCTTATCTCTCTCTCTCTCTCTCTCTGGTGTGTGTGTGTGAGGCGCCTCCCTCTCTCTCTCTCGTTTTGTTTTGGGACTGAACTCTTAGCAATAGATTTTACCGTCTGGGCATCAGCACAGCGATTTACAGCGGGTTTCAACCTTATTAGGCTTTAAAGGGAATATGGGAAAATATTTTTCATTTTGTGGAATTTGTTTTGTTTTTTCTTTCTGAGAGTTTTAAAACTAAGTTTGTGGAAAGCTGGGAAAATTATAAGTATAAATATATATAACACCTAAACTGTGCAATTTTAAATGCATTTTGTACCATTGTATGTGCACTTTGGGTTCTTTTTTCTGGTTTTGACTTTATTTTATTTAAGAAAGGAGACTTCCCAACGGCTGCACTGTTTGCCTCTGCTCCTGTGTCTTTGAATCCCCCTTTTGCAGAACTCTTGGGCTGCAGGCCGTCCAGAATCTGAAGCTCCACCCTTCCACCCTGAAAAACCATCATGACCCCTGCTGGAGCAACAGAAACCACCACAGCACGATGACGTCACTGCTTCAACTCCACAGGAGAAACCCACCATCAGAGCAGCTGACCCATTCTCTCCTCCCAAGACTTGTTCAGGCGCCACCTACGAGTTGGATGCCTCACTATCATCTGGACAATCAGGACCCTCAACTATAACCCTCCCCATGGACGACTGAAGATCTTCTGAACTCTTATAAGCACCTCCCAAAGGCAAATCGAGGGGGTGCAGCCATGTCCAGAGCCGTGAATGATTTCATCAGAGAATTCACACAGACATCCACCAAAAGGGCTCGAGTCCTGCTACAGACTGACGTTGTGCACCACATCCAGGCCAGACAGGTTGAAGCAAGGGTCAAGAAAGACAAAAACCAAAAAAATGAAACTCACCCCACATCATGGCACGGCCGCCAACAGAGCAAGAAACAGTGTGATATGAGCTTCTGCTGTGGCCAAAGCAGACATTGGGCGCTCCAGATGAAGGCGCGGCCGCAGTCCTGGTGGCAGTTTCAAATAAGGTCCTGCACATCTACACTGACCTACACTGACACTCATGCTGAATACGAAGACACATTCCACACTCTCCCCAAACACACACTGATACACACATACACTCCCTGCACTCCCTCTGAGAAGTACTTTTTTCATTGTTGATTGTAGTGCAGCCATGTAAAAAAAATCTGATTTGCCTGTGTGAAGCACAGTGGAAGATATATTGACCCAAAAAAAAGGCTTCACATTTATATTGTACTTTGGCTTTTATTTTATTGTGTTGCCAATATGATGTTGTGTTGCCAATATGATGCTGTATTTAAATTTTTTTTCATGATTTAAATGATAGCATTGAGATGACGACATTGTTCTGCTTATAACTTGTGCTGTGCCCTTTTTGTTTCCTTGAACCCAGACCAAGAGCATTTAAAAATATATATATATTTTACCTGACAAGTTGCCCACATGTTTCACTGGTTAAAATCATGTTGTGACACAACTGACTGGACTGATTTTTTTTTTTGTTGTCTAAGATCTGTCTATTTACAGTTCTTTCTCCATCTGACCCCCCTGAATTGGCTGCAATCCCTGCTTCTGTCTGGGCCACTCACAAACACGATGTTGGCTTAATAAAAAACTGCGAGCCCCTTGTTGTGACCCCAAAGTCTCACCACCGCCCACGCAGGGCACAGTAGACCAGAAGACCAGAAGCCATAGCAGGCATTCGTCCGGTGTTCGAAGCCTTTTTAAAGGCAGGAATTATTGTGCCATGTAATGACTCCCCTGTTAACACTCCTATTCTTCCTATGAAGAAATACAGGCCCCCTAACCCTAACTCTAGAGTGACAAACATGTTATTTTTTAACAAATTATCACAAAACAACGCAAAACCAAAGATAAATAATAAATAATATGGAGTGTAACACCTGTTACGTCCCGTGATCATGTGATGTGTGGTTTGTATGTTCTGTCTTGTTGGTGTTTTTTCCTTTTTGTAGGAGGAGCCTGTAATTTACGGAACTCCTCCCAGATCTGACGCTGATTCGCGCACCCATCGGAGTGATGTCGTTAAAGACGGCGTGCTGCGACGAGGAGGGGGGACGGAAGGAGAGAGGGAGACGAGAGGGAAAATACGCAGGACAGATGCCCTGTTCACATTTGAGTCTACCCGGTGCTTTTCGTGGCCTGACTGGGTGTCAAGGCGTGACTTGTTTTGTTTTATTAATTATTAAAAATCACTTAGTTCCAACGGTTGTGACGTTTCCCTCCCTCTTTCTAATTGTTCACGTTCCTGACCTAGACCAGGACGTAACACACCTGACACTAGAAATTTAACACACACACACAGCAACAGTACTGCATAACACCGATAATGGCAGGGTTTTCAAGGTTTTTTTTTTTGTTTATTCCAGTATCATTCGTTACCTAAAATGAACAAACCGGTCTCGAAGTCGAGTAGATGACTCTGCATTCCTGGACTATATCACTAACCGACCACAGTATGTGAGAACTCAAGGCTGTGTGTCAGACACCGTTGTCTGCAGTACGGGGGCCCCGCAGGGAACGGTTCTGTCACTTGACAGTCGGAACGTAACTTGATGTCGAGACGATCACCGATCGATTGTTCATGCTTAGTTTGCCAGATGAATTTATTGGCATTGAAAAATGTTTCTGTGATTGAAATGGAAAAGCTGATCCAATCTGAAAACCAGACGGTACAGTGCAGTACTTCACATCCCTGTGGTCTCACCACAGACGGCTTCAGCTGTGAACATTCTCCACTCCTGAATGTTCACTTGTGCCACCTTAGAAAACCACCTCTTTTGTCCAAATGGCATTTGTCTGGAGATGGATCCTGCCACTCCACTGGCAATAACCGTCCTGTTTTCCAGATTCAGATAGTTGCGTTTTCTCCCATATTTTGAAACAATTTTTAACCAGCCTCAAATGTTTATCTCAAAATGCTAATAATGCTAAATACTTAATACAAGATAATGAGAATCATTCTTTATCCCCCTTGTGATTACTGTATGAACAAGACTTTATAGCTTAAAATATTTGACCTTTCTTAAGGACAGAAGCAAAATAATAAAGGTTTATCTTATCTTAAAACCATCAGATGATGTGAAGCACTGATAACACAAACTACAGATCCCATCATGCAGCGCTTCAGTTGCCTCGCTGAACACAATCTCATAATGTAGTGTGCACTTTGCTGACAAACTGAGCGCACTAGGCACCGACTTCGCACAGCGTTCAAGCTGCTTCACAACCCATTTGCCATCAATGTGAAAACTATACAGATTCAGATGTAGCTGATTGAGCTGCGGTGTAAAGATTGTGTTCAGCAAAGCAACCGAAGCACTGCATTATGGGATCTGTAGTTTGTGTTTATCAGTGCTTCATATCGCAGGGCTATAAGAAGAGATCTATATAACTAAAAGAAAATGTATTTTTGTTCTACTAGCTGCGTGTACTGACTGGGTTAAATAGACCAGCTTTGATCCTGCATACTCTTTTGGTATTTACTCTTTTTTTATTTATAATGATGAAATGAACCACATAATTTACGGTGAGTTTTGAACTAAATGCACTACAACTGAGAGGTAGATTACTATTGCAGTTACTGTATATATGGATATATCGTATGTAAAATATACCAATGTTACAGAAAAAAACAAATGAGATTGGAGTTTTCTCTCATGTTCCCTCTGATGGAGAAAGGAGATCTTTATACTGAACATCGTTCTCCACAGATCAAACAGATCGTCCTGCCCCTGATACCAAAATGCAGTGGTCACCAGTCCACCACATGACTGTCCCCTCTTGGAAATTCAGGCTAATTGTAGACCTTTTTGCCACCTGGTGATGATCCTGGATTCAGAGTATGTGTCCTCTGGTGGACTTTAAGGTTTGATGCTTGTGAAAAATTCTTCCCACACTCTACACACTGGTAGGGCTTCTCTCCAGTATGTCTCCTCTGGTGGACTTTAAAGGTTGCTGCATGTGTAAATCTCTTCCCACACTCTACACACTGGTAGGGCTTCTCGCCAGTATGTGTCCTCTGGTGGGACTGAAGGTTTGATGCATGTGAAAATCTCTTCCCACAGTGTCCACACTGGTAGGACTTCTCTCCAGTATGTATCCTCTGGTGGACTTTAAGGGATGATGCTAGTGAAAAACTCTTCACACAGTCAACACAGTGGTAGGGCTTCTCTCCAGTATGTGTCCTCTGGTGTTCTTTAAAAACTTAATTCCTTGGTATAATGATCACACACGCTCGCTTAAGAAGACCGCCCGGAAATTAGAACGCAAATGGCGTCAAAGTAAATTAAACATATTCCGAATAGCTTGGAAGGAGAGCCTACTTAACTATATGAAGGCTCTTAGCGCGGCTCGATCAACATATCTGTCCTCGTTAATTGACAAAAACAAAAATAATCCCAGATTCCTGTTTAAAACTATAGCCAAACTAACCAGGAATAAGACAGAAACGGATACTACCACTCAATATCATCATAGTAGCGATGATTTTATGAATTTCTTTAATACTAAAATTGTTGCGAATAGAGAGAAGATTAAAAGCACAACAAATAGCTCCGCCGATATTTCCATGAAAAATAATCTTCTAATAGACCACCGATTAGAACGATTCAACCCTATTAAAGAGCATGAATTAATCGAATTAATCTCGTCGTCAAATCAATGTACTTGCGCTTTTGGATCCGATTCCAACAAGGTTCCTTAAGCAAATAGCACCTAATATTATAAATTCTATCCTCAAAATTATTAACTCGTCGCTTAGCGTCGGCCACGTACCAAGTTCGTTCAAGGTAGCAGTCATTAGACCCCTGATTAAAAAGCCGGATCTTGATCGCAGTCAGCTTTCAAATTATAGACCAATATCCAACCTTCCGTTCATATCAAAAATCTTAGAAAAAGTCGTAGCCCAGCAGCTGAGTGCATACCTAGACTGTAACAACATCCACGAAGTATATCAATCAGGATTTAGACCTCATCATAGCACTGAGACAGTACCGGGCCACTGTAGCACCAATATACCACTATCACCACATATTTCAGTATCGGTCATACAGTGCAACCGTCTGTCACTGCTTCTGTTTGTTTTTCTCCGAGACACGGAATCAAGCACCCAGACTACTGGCAGACCCCAGTGAAGAGACCAGCAAATAAATCCTGGTTCCTGACAACTGCTTAACAAGGACATACCATGAAACAAACCAGAGGGTCACCACAGCCACCACCACTGTTCCAACTACAGTTATAGGGATCTTCAAATGGACCATTATGGACACGTAATCTAGACCATGACACTGACTACATCCTGGACTTCTCCAACCCTACAACTGTAGGACTTATTATTATATCATCCCCAACCCTGCACTGACACCATTTGCAGGCTCACTCTACCCTGGAAGGGGGTCCCTCTCTGTATCACTCCTTCCCAAGGTTTCTTCTTTTCTTTTTTTTCTCTCTCCTAGAGTTTTTTTTGTGTGGAGTTTTTCCTTGTGTGCAGAAGGGTCAAGTGTGGGGGGTGTCAAATGTAGGGCCTGTCAAAGCCCATTGAGACATACTGTATGTGATTTTGGACTATATAAGAAATAAATGTTGTTGTTGTTCATTAAAGGTTGTTGCATGTGTAAAACTCTTCCCACACTCTACACACTGGTAGGGCTTCTCGACAGTATGTGCCCTCTGGTGCGACTGAAGGTTTGATGCTTGTGAAAATCTCTTCCCACAGTGTCCACACTGGTAGGACTTCTCTCCAGAATGTATCCTCTGGTGGACTTTAAGGGATGATGCTCGTGAAAAACTCTTCCCACAGTCTACACACTGGTAGGGTTTCTCTCCAGTATGTATCCTCTGGTGTTCTTTAAAGGTTGTTGCATGTGTAAAACTCTTCCCACACTCTACACACTGGTACGGCTTCTCTCCAGTATGTGTCCTCTGGTGGACTTGAAGGTGTGATGAATGTGAAAAACTCTTCCCACACTCTACACACTGGTATGGCTTCTCTCCAGTATGTATCTTCTGGTGGGACTGAAGGTGTGATGAATGTGAAAAACTCTTCCCACACTCTACACACTGGTATGGCTTCTCTCCAGTATGTATCCTCTGGTGGACTTGAAGGTGTGATGGTTGTGAAAAACTCTTCCCACAGTCTACACACTGGTAGGGCTTCTCTCCAGTGTGTGTCCTCTGGTGGGACTGAAGGGTTGATGCTTGTGAAAAACTCTTCCCACAGTCTACACACTGGTAGGGCTTCTCTCCAGTATGTCTCCTCTGGTGGACTTTAAGGTTTGATGCTAGTGAAAAACTCTTCCCACAGTCTACACACTGGTAGGACTTCTCTCCAGTATGTGTCCTCTGGTGGACTTGAAGGTGTGATGGTAGTAAAAACCTCTTCCCACACTCTACACACTGGTAGGGCTTCTCTCCAGTATGTATCCTCTGGTGGACTTTAAGGGATGATGCTCGTGAAAACCTCTTCCCACAGTCTACACACTGGTAGGACTTCTCTCCAGTATGTGTCCTCTGGTGGACTTGAAGGTGTGATGGTAGTAAAAACCTCTTCCCACACTCTACACACTGGTAGGGCTTCTCTCCAGTATGTATCCTCTGGTGGACTTTAAGGGATGATGCATGTGAAAAACTCTTCCTGCACTCTACACACTGGTATGGCTTCTCTCCAGTATGTGTCCTCTGGTGGACTTGAAGGTGTGATGGTTGTGAAAACCTCTTCCCACACTCTACACACTGGTAGGACTTCTCTCCAGTATGTATCCTCTGGTGGACTTGAAGGTGTGATGGTTGTGAAAATCTCTTCCCACAGTCTACACACTGGTAGGGCTTCTCTCCAGTATGTATCCTCTGGTGGACTTGAAGGTATGATGCTTGTGAAAACCTCTTCCCACAGTCTACACACTGGTAGGACTTCTCTCCAGTATGTATCCTCTGGTGGACTTTAAGGTATGATGCTTGTGAAAACCTCTTCCCACAGTCTACACACTGGTAGGACTTCTCTCCAGTATGTATCCTCTGGTGGACTTTAAGGGATGATGCATGTGAAAAACTCTTCCTGCACTCTACACACTGGTAGGACTTCTCTCCAGTATGTGTCCTCTGGTGGACTTGAAGGTGTGATGGTTGTGAAAACCTCTTCCCACACTCTACACACTGGTAGGACTTCTCTCCAGTATGTATCCTCTGGTGGACTTGAAGGTGTGATGGTTGTGAAAATCTCTTCCCACAGTCTACACACTGGTAGGGCTTCTCTCCAGTATGTATCCTCTGGTGGACTTGAAGGTATGATGCTTGTGAAAAACTCTTCCCACACTCTACACACTGGTAGGGCTTCTCTCCAGTATGTATCATTTGGTGTTTTTTAAGGTCTGATCTTTGTGTAAAACTCTTCCCACACTCTACACACTGGTAGGGCTTCTCTCCAGTATGTGTCCTCTGGTGGACTTTAAGGTGTGATGTTTGTGAGAATCTCCTCCCACACTCTACACACTGGTAGGGCTTCTTTCCAGCACGTAGCGTCTGATGTGACTGAAGGGTTTCTACTTGTCTAAAGCTCTTGAATTGGAATGTGTCTTCAGATGTGTTTTTGTGTCTTCTGATGATTTTACTTCCATCTGTAGTTAAAATAAACCCATTAAAATATAATTCACATTCAAGCATTAACCATATAGACTAAAAGTAACTAATTAAGTCTTTATTAAAAAAAAAAAAGTAAAAAAAATAAAAAGTGAAGTGATTGTCACATGTGATACACAGCAGCACAGCACACGGTGCACACAGTGAAATTTGTCCTCTGCATTTATCCTTCACCCTGAGTGAGCAGTGGGCCGCCATGACAGGCGCCTGGGGAGCAGTGTGGGGGGACGGTGCTTTGCTCAGTGACACCTCAGTGGCACCTTGGCGGATCGGGATTCGAACCGGCAACCTTCTGATTACAGGGCCGCTTCCTTAACCGCTAGGCCACCACTGCCACATGTCACAACTACTTATTTATGATATTGTATTCATTTTATTTATTTCAATTATTTTGGGGCAGTGGTGGCCTGGCGGTTAAGGAAGCGGCCCCGTAATCAGAAGGTTGCAGGTCCCCACACACTGCTCACCGGGCGCCTGTCATGGTGCCCACTGCTCACCAAGAGTGATGGTTAAATACAGAGGACACATTTTGTTGTGTCCCCGTGTCCTCAATGACAATCACTTCGCTTTCACTTTACATTTACAGCATTCATTTAGCACTTCACTTCTATATGAAATTTAACACCCAAATATGGTTGCTAGTGTGACCGGGACACACTAGTGAAATACCATATCATTTACATTTACAGCATTTACCAGACGTCCTTATCCAGAGCGACTTACAGTCAGTAGTTACAGGGACAGTCCCCCCCTGGAGACACTCAGGGTTAATTGTCCTGCTCAGGGACACAATGGCAGTAAGGGGGGTTTGAACCTGGGTCTTCTGGTTCATAGGAGAGTGTGTTATCCACTATGCTACTACCACCCATGTTCATGATGCTGATTTTACTTCACTCACCAGAAGAGATGGAGACGTTCTTCTCGTCACTTCCTGTTGGTTCCAGAGTTTTATCGTGGTCCAGTCGTGTAAGAACAACTGATAACATCTTCAGTGGAACGTGTGTGTTGTTCTGGACCACAGTCCTGGTCTCAGTGGACGACAGAGACAGACTGGGATCCATCCTGGAAACCTGGGACAAAGTGGGAGACGTTTCACTCACCAACAGCAACAATTAGGATGGTTGGAAGTTGGACATAATTTACTCCGACTTTTCGTATTTAAATACGATTGTGGGTCAGAGTTCGAAAAGGCTCAACAAATATAGACACAGTGTGAGCACTAAAGGTGAAAGGCAGCAGAAACCATTGTGAATTGTTATTTATCAGAGCATTTTCATCCATTTTAAAACTATTTGACGCCTATCAACACTGAAAGACACCAGATGTGAAGGAAAGTGAAGGAAAATATATTAATGTGGCTTAGTATTTTCACACTCGGATTCTACTGTTAAAAATTATATTGTGTTGCACTCGTCAAAAAGAATAAAGCGGCGTCTGGTGAAGAAAAGCGCGTTAAATCGCTCAGAAAAACGCAACAAGTAAACCGGACGTTCGTGTTTGCTGGCCGCTAATTTATCGCGTTGGAGCCCGATTAAAATCATAGAAATTGAGCCCGAAGCGACACGACGTAGCGCGAATAAAAACGAGTGTTTTAATCACCTCGAAAAGCCGGAGAGGGAAAGATGTCGCCCGGTCACCCCAGTAAAAGTCCCAGCGGGGAGCAGGAAGTATCTGAAAGGGCTTTAAACACCAGGAAGAGCAGCGTGAAGAGAAGCGGGAGACGCGGTCGCGGCGGGCTGTTCACTTTCACCAGGACTCGGCTCAGTGGACGGCGATCCGGTTCGCGGTTAGTTCGGCTCTGATTCGGTTCATCGGAATTGTCCGTGATCCGCGTAGAAACGACCCCACGCAGGACCCTGCAGGAAAACGCCACGGAACAGGAAGTAGAACCCCGTTTCCTGTCCTGGAGAGCAGTGACATGCAACTCGATTTTCCTGAAGTGATTCATTTTCGTTTCCTCCAGCCCTCCATGCTCCAGGGCAACCTCGCTTCATCAGTTTCATCTGTATTAAAACAAGCTATTAAACATTACAGTAAAATATGAAGTTAGATAATAGATTATTAGAGGAGCTGAATTGTTCAGACCTTCATTAGATACCAGCCTGACTGGGGAATGTGGGCAGAACGCCGTCATCTTCCACCCTGCAGCTGTTTTCTCCGTCACATGAACAACAGAGCACACACCCACATCAGTATACCAACACATACCAACACCGTGCAGCTCCGAACAGCAACACGAGGGGACACCATGTTAGACCTTGTTTACACAAAGATCCAGCGTACATACAAGGCCACACCCCTCCCCCACCTCGAACAATCAGACCACATCTCCATACTTCTCACCCCAGCCAAAAGAACCATCATCAAGCAGTTCACACCAGACATCAGAGAGGCGAGAACGTGGCCCCAGACGGCCATCTCCACCCTGCAGGACAGATTTGACTGCACAGACTGGGAGATGTTTAAAGATGCAGCCACCTATGACCACTCTGTGGACTTGGAGGAGTACACAACTTCAGTCACCAGCTACATCCGCAAGTGTGTTGAGGATGTCACCGTCTCCAAGACCGTCATCACCCGTCCAAACCACAAAACCTGGTGGAAATCAGGGACTCTGCCTTCCTGTCTAAAAGACAAAGAGGCTTTTCTACAACTGGAGCCAACGACGATGAAAGGGATGAAACCTGGTAAAAAACAGGAAGGGGAGCAGAAAGTAACACCAGGAAGAGCAGCATGAAGAGAAACCGGAGACACAGTCATGACGGCTGTTCACCTTCACATGGGAAAAATGGAGGGAAAAGGCAAATTTGCCGCCCTGGGCAAGATGCATTAATGAGAGGAAAAAGAGAGGATGCAAACTAGATATAATTAGATATAAGTTTGACGTGTTTGGGCTCCTTTGAATTATGATCCTTTGTTGGACAGACTGAGAGAGATGCTAGCCCGATGGGGTGATTTGCCCATAACTATGATTGGGCGCATACATGTCATTAAAATGCTTGTTCTGCCTAAATTCATAAATCTTTTTCAATCACTTCCTCATCTTTTGCCCGATTCCATGTTTCGCTAACGCCTTCTTTTGATAAACTGTTATCGCAATTCATTCGGAAGAATAAAAGGGCCAGACTGCAACTGAGGCTACTGTACTTACCGTACGAAGCCCTACCTGTGTATAGAGTGCGGAATGAGCTTTTCCCATTCGTCACTTCTTAAGGTGCACCAGAGGACCCACACCGGGGAGAAGCCCTACCAGTGTGTCCAGTGCAGGAAGAGGTTTTCACAGGCGTGGAATGAACCCTTGAAATATTGTAAAAACCAGGGAATCACAGCAATGTACGAAGTCAAGGTGTTGATTTAGATACAAATATTTGTGTTTATTAGATGCTTGTCCTGTTGGGGTTTCGCGTGATGTTCCATGCCTGGAAATATAACGTACATGTAGTGTAGCCCCCTCAAGGAGTAAAGTAAAGTGAAGTGATTGTCACATGTGATACACAGCAGCACAGCACACAGTGCACACAGTGAAATTTGTCCTCTGCATTTAACCCATCACCCTGAGTGAGCAGTGGGCGGCCATGACAAGCGCCCGGGGAGCAGTGTGTGGGGACGGTGCTTTGCTCAGTGGCACCTCAGTGGCACCTTGCCGGCTCGGGATTCGAACCAGCAACCTTCTGATTACAGGGCCGCTTCCTTAACCGCTAGGCCACCACTGGAATGACGGAGGCACGAGATAGAGTCAAAAACGGGGTTTATTCTGGTCTTAAAAACCCGTGAGAACTGCTCACAAAGAAAACAAAAGAAATTTTTGCATTAAAACAAGTTCTTGCACCTTTTCTCATACATTTGAAACAACGCATTGATCACAAATAAAATATTACGGTCAACACACCTCGTGAGCTGACATCCATGAGAGGCTAAATATTATGTTATGGCTGTGGTTTCTTCTCAACATTGCTTTGCTTATTTCTTCTGTTTCTATTATCTTTTTTTTCTCTTTCTCTTCAGTGGCGCCAATCTGCAGCAATGCTGTGCATATATAAAAAGTAGAGCTGTGCGATTCATGACTCACCCGGGTTAATCACCCGGATCCTTTAAATGACTCATGAGTCACAAATCCGAGGTCTCCATTGAACCGAATCCTTCGAGTCCTAACTACACCATGTCCAAATTGTAAACTCCATCACATAGCAGCGCCACCGTTGAATTGTGGGAAATGTAGTGCGTTGGTGCGTGTAAAGTACCCGGATGCTGCTGGCGTGCAGTGACCGGCGGGCCAGTTCTAATAATAAATTTATATAATCCCGGGGGCCAGAAAAAACCCTCTCGCGGGCCGGATGTGGCGGGCCTTGACTTTGACATATGTGCTTTACAGCCTAATACTGACTCAAGTGACTCACGCACCCGGATCAGAGAGCGAGTTAGCGCCAATACTGACTCAAGTGACTCAAGTGACTCACACACCCGGATCAGAGAGCGGGTAGCGGGTAGCTCCTGCAGCCGAATCTGAACCGCTCAGAGAGCAGGTTAGCGCTAATACTGACTCAAGTGACTCAGGTGACTCACCCACCCGGATCAGTTTAGTGAGTGACTCAGAGGGAGCCGAATCCTGAAAAGGATCCGAGTATTACAGCTCTAATAAAAAGGGGTCGGGCGGAACCTTAACCCATAATAATTGTTCCGTCTGTGTTTCACCACTAGATGGCGGAAAAACAGTAAACTGGATTGACAGTTCAAAGAACATTTAATGCAAATGACTGTAGCATGTAGCATTTACCTCTTCAGAGTTGTGTGCAAAATCACAAATCGAGTGGTTTTATATGTTCTCTTTTTCTGTAATGGGTCTAATGAGGGTCACAGTTTCGGTTGTAAAAAGTTTTTAAAATTTCCGGTGTTGCTGTGAAAATAAGTAGATAAGTAAGAACTGGGTTCGTCCAGTAATCTGACAGTATATCTAAGGGGTGCGATCAGTAGCCCCTGCGATGCTGACCACGTAAATAAATAAATAAATAAATAAATGAACTGATGCAATTACACCGTTAACGCACACAAAGCAAGAAAAATTCATCTCTCGTTTTTCTGATTTTGAGAAAATTAAATATGCAGGACATTTCATCAGAGAGCCATTCACTTTCCCTGTGGAAAAAATCAAGGACTTGGCTGCAACTTTCGGTTTGCCTCGCGGCGCGCTCGAAGATGAACTGATGGATGATCAGGCAAGAGGACACAGCCAAACCGTGCAGCAGTCATCCTCAGTTGCAGAAATGTGGCCAAACATCTCTGGACAAAACCTCAGATTATTAAGTTCAAAAGTGCTGTCCATATTTGGATCCACATACATTAGCGAACGCACATTTTCTGCAATGACGCACATCAAGTCACGTTTCTGACCAAATTGGTCAGCTCCCGACAACATCAGATGTCCCATTAATGGTAAGTAGAATTATACTCTCTAATGATAATAATACATCTAATTGTACTAATTTTAGATGCATAATATCTGGTTATTGAGCGTTGATGACGTCATATGTAAATAAAATGCGGCCCGTGAGACTTGAACTTGGACATAGTGCGGCCCACTGCAAAAGGTTGAGAACCACTGGATTACTGCAATGTATTACTGTCTGGATGCTCTAGTAGGTGCATGAGTAAACTCGAGCTAGTACAGAATGCTGCAGCCAGAGTTCTAACTAGAACGAGGAAATTTGACCACATCACCCCAGTCTTACAATCACTGCACTGGTTTCCCATCAAATTTAAGATTGACCACAAAATCCTACTTTTGACCTATAAAGCTCTAAATGGTCTCACCCGCAATACCTGAGTGAACTTTTAGTTCTTTACGAACCGCCACGCCCCCTTCGATCAATGGGTGCGGGGTCACTACTGGTACCCAAATTACAGAAGGTCACAGCTGGGAGCAGATCCTTCTCCTATAGAGCTCCGCAGTTGTGGAACAGCTTGCCTGTCAGTGTCCGGGACTCAGACACAGTCTCAGTGTTTAAATCCAATCTCAAAACCTATCTGTTTTCTCTGGCTTTTTGCTAAAGTCCCAGACCCTCATTTCACTTCACTTTGACACAGTGTCAACTATTAAGTCCACTTTATCACACAGTTTCCCTGTTAGACACAGACAGAGTTAAATTAACCCTAGTTAGGCTGTCCTAGTTAGGTGTTCGAGTTATTCGTCGTTCCAACACTTATAAAGAGAAGAAAGACACGAAGCATTTGTGTTCTTTTTACTTGCAAGGAGAGCGATCAGAGACGCACATTACATCATGCCTCCAACATCTCTGCGGTCTCAGTCGCATCGCCTCCTTTTATTTAGCAACAGTGAAGAAGGAAATAAGCCTACGTGCAGACATAAATTATTAGCTTATATGGTATGATATCCTGCTTCACTGTTGCCGAGGTCATGGTCACTGGTTTCCTGCTTTTCATCGTCTGCAGGCCTCCCCTTATCCATTCGTTATCACTCCAGGTCGCGGTCACTCGGCCCTGCAAACTTGCAAAACATCCTTTGTCCCACGGTTTCTCATCCAAGTGACTAATGATTAATATAGTTGCGGTCTTCCAAAGGTTAATATTCCAAAGATTAATACAGTTTAATACATGATATATATGTCAAAGAAGTAATTGCATGATAATTTATATACATTTTCCAACATTAGGGTACCGGGCCACTGTAGTACCATATACCACCATAACCACATATTTCAGTATCGGTCGTACGATGCCACCATCTGCCGCTGCTTCGTTTGTTTTCTCCGAGACACGGAATCAAGCACACAGACTACCGGCAGACCCCAGTGAAGAGACCAGCAAATAAATCCTGGTTCCTGACAACTGCTAAACGAGGACTCAGCATGAAACGAACCAGAGGGTCACCACAGCCACCACCACCATTACAACTACAGCTTCAGGGATCTTCAAGTGGACCAGTAACATCATTATGGACACATATTGTACACCATGACACTGGACAACATTTGGACTTCTCCACCTCTACAGCTATAGGCCTTCATCACCAACCCTGCACTGACACCATTTGCAGGCTCACTCTACCCTGGAAGGGGGTCCCTCTCTGTATCACTCCTTCCCAACGTTTCTTCCGACCTTTTTTCTCTCTCTTAGAGTTTTTTGTGTGGAGTTTTTTGTCGTGCGCAGAAGGGTCAAGTGTGTTGGGTGTCAACTGTAGGGCCTGTCAAAGCCCATTGAGACATACTGTATGTGATTATGGGCTATATAAGAAATATATGTTGTTGTACACATGAGTAGAAGTAGAGTTACACAGGGTAAAATTTAACTCTAGTAAACAAAAAAGTCCTCGATTTAAATTTCTACTTGAGTAAAAGTACAGAAGTATTTGCCTTCATATGTAATTTAGTATCAAAAGTAAAAGTACAGTGATTTATTGTGGCTCTAATGTCTAATTTAAGTTCACTGGACAAATCAGTTCATTTTAGATACATTTTTGACATAAAATAACTTGCGGTCGGTAGTGATTGGGACAGTCACCCTGAAGACAGTCAGGGTTAAGTGTCTTTCTCAGGTTCTGTAGCTTCTGACCACATTTATATTTTGGGCACAGTCTTTGGAAGCTGAACCTGTGAAAACTGTGGGACTGAATGCCAGTACTGAGTTTGAGTTACTGAGCACTCGCCTCTTGAATACAGTGATGAGCATATATAGCCTTCTTGCCACGTAAGTGATTTCACAACAATGACACCAGTGTCTGCTCGTGCCTGGCACAGAATATAAGCTCACACATTCCACAGAAGTAAGGGTGAAGGACACCTCCATATATGGTGAGCCTTGTGCTCCTCACGTTGCAAGTGCGAGGTAGCTTTTTGCAGGCCCTGCATTTTCACATGCAATAACAGAGGCTGGCTGTTGGTGAATTCACGCACAACAATACATGAAAGACCTACGCTTACATACATCTTCCTTCACAATATATGTGGTTCATATGTGGTCTTGCTGAAACTCCAGAAGACTGAAAATCTGTCTGCAAGTTTGGTTTAGTGGAGCTGGGTACGAGCACAACTCCACTCAAATTACATCGTACTGAGGCAGTGGTGGCCTAGCAGCCCCATAATCAAAAGTTTGCCGTTTCGAATCCTGATCTGCCCAGGTGCCCCTGAGCAAAGCACCGTCCCCACACGCTGCTCCTCGGCCCCTGCCATGGCTGCCCACTGCTCACCAAGGGTGATGGTTAAACACAGAGGACACGTTTCACCATGTCACCGGCATCGTAAATACTACGTAGATACACGTAAAATTTTTTAAAAAACTACTCAAGAACAGTACCAAATTATATTTACTTCATTAATATTCACTACTGCACGTCAGAGCTGTAAATCTCGCTGAGTTTGGGCTTTATTTCTATCATTTTAATCGGGTGACTAATTAGCAGTCAGCAAACACGGTAATTATTTCACATGTTCTAAATGAGTTTTTTAAACCTTATCCAGAGTGACCTGCAGTCAGTAGTTATCTTTCTGTAATTTACTATCGTCCTTATTCTGTAAATACAGCAGTAATATGGTGTTTACAAATTCTTGAAATGGACGAATCTGCTGCCATTAAAATCTGCAGGAAACACAAACACATGGACACGCAGGTCACCGGTCAACCCGCAACATGGCCGTCGTCTTCGTGTCACATGACAGTCGGAGCGTAACTTGATGTCGAGACGATCACCGATCGATTGTTCATGCTTAGTTTGCCAGATGAATTTATTGGCATTGAAAAATGTTTCTGTGATTGAAATGGAAAAGCTGATCCAATCTGAAAACCAGACGGTACAGTGCAGTACTTAACATCCCTGTGGTCTCACCACAGACGGCTTCAGCTGTGAACATTCTCCACTCCTGAATGTTCACTTGTGCCACCTTAGAAAACCACCTTTTGTCCAAATGGCATTTGTCTGGAGATGGATCCTGCCACTCCACTGGCAATAACCGTCCTGTTTTCCAGATTCATATAGTTACGTTTTCTCCCATATTTTGTCCCTTTTTTTAAACAACTTTTAACCAGCCTGCCACAAAATACACATTTATCTCCCACTAGGAATAGGTCACAGCCACTTTTCACACAATAGAATTTGAAATACTCCTGGATGCTTTTACCATGTTTACTACAGATCTTTAAAAGTTGTCTCTTGAATTCAATGAAATTATATTTTCTCAAATGTTTATCTCAAAATGCTAATAAAGCTAAATACTTAATATAAGATAATGAGAATCATTCTTTATCCCACTTGTGATTACTGTATGAACAAGATTTTATAGATGCGGTGTAAAGATTGTGTTCAGCAAAGCAACCGAAGCACTGCATTATGGGATCTGTAGTTTGTGTCTTATCAGTGCTTCATATCGCAGGGCCATAAGAAGAGATCTATATAACTAAAAGAAAATGTATTTTTGTTCTACTAGCTGCGTGTACTGACTGGGTTAAATAGACCAGCTTTGATCCTGCATACTCTTTTGGTATTTACTCTTTTTTTATTTATAATGATGAAATAAACCACATAATTTACTGTGAGTTTTGAACTAAATGCACTACAACTGAGAGGTAGATTACTATTGCAGTTACTGTATATATGGATATATCGTATGTAAAATATACCAATGTTACAGGAAGAAACAAATGAGATTGGAGTTTTCTCTCATGTTCCCTCTGATGGAGAAAGGAGATCTTTATACTGAACATCGTTCTCCACAGATCAAACAGATCGTCCTGCCCCTGATACCAAAATGCAGTGGTCACCAGTCCACCACATGACTGTCCCCTCTTGGAAATTCAGGCTATTTGTAGATCTTTTTGCCATGTGGTGATGGTCCTGGATTCAGAGTATGTCTCCCCTGGTGGTCTTTAAGGTTTGATGCTCGTGAAAAACTCTTCCCACAGTCTACACACTGGTAGGGCTTCTCTCCAGTATGTGTCCTCTGGTGGACTTTAAGGGATGAGGCTAGTGAAAAACTCTTCCCACAGTCTACACACTGGTAGGGCTTCTCTCCAGTATGTTTCCTCTGGTGTACTTTAAGGGATGATGGGTTTGAAAAACTCTTCCCACACTCTACACAGTGGTAGGGCTTCTCTCCAGTATGTTTCCTCTGGTGTTCTTTAAAGGTTGTTGCATGTGTAAAACTTTTCCCACACTCTACACAGTGGTAGGGCTTCTCTCCAGTATGTTTCCTCTGGTGTACTTTAAGGGATGATGGGTTTGAAAAACTCTTCCCACACTCTACACAGTGGTAGGGCTTCTCTCCAGTATGTTTCCTCTGGTGTTCTTTAAAGGTTGTTGCATGTGTAAAACTTTTCCCACACTCTACACACTGGTAGGGCTTCTCTCCAGTATGTGTCCTCTGGTGGACTTGAAGGTGTGATGGTTGTGAAAAACTCTTCCCACACTCTAAACACTGGTAGGGCTTCTCTCCAGTATGTGTCCTCTGGTGGGACTGAAGGTTTGCTGCATGTGAAAATCTCTTCCCACAGTGTCCACACTGGTAGGACTTCTCTCCAGTATGTATGCTCTGGTGGACTTTAAGGGATGATGCTCGTGAAAACCTCTTCCCACAGTGTCCACACTGGTAGGGCTTCTCTCCAGTATGTGTCCTCTGGTGGACTTTAAGGGATGATGCTTGTGAAAACCTCTTCCCACAGTCTACACACTGGTATGGCTTCTCTCCAGTATGTGTCCTCTGGTGGGACTGAAGGTTTGCTGCATGTGAAAATCTCTTCCCACAGTGTCCACACTGGTAGGACTTCTCTCCAGTATGTATGCTCTGGTGGACTTTAAGGGATGATGCTCGTGAAAACCTCTTCCCACAGTGTCCACACTGGTAGGGCTTCTCTCCGGTATGAAGGTTCTGGTGGACTTTAAGGTGTGCTGTTTGTGAAAAACTCTTCCCACACTCTACACACTGGTAGGGCTTCTCTCCAGTATGTATCTTCTGGTGGACTTGAAGGCTATATGTTTTTGAAAATCTCTTCCCACACTCTACACACTGGTAGGGCTTCTCTCCAGTATGTGTCCTCTGGTGGGACTGAAGGTTTGATGCATGTGAAAATCTCTTCCCACAGTGTCCACACTGGTAGGACTTCTCTCCAGTATGTATCCTCTGGTGGACTTTAAGGTATGATGCTTGTGAAAAACTCTTCCCACACTCTACACACTGGTAGGGTTTCTCTCCAGTATGTGTCCTCTGGTGGACTTGAAGGTGTGCTGTTTGTGAAAAACTCTTCCCACACTCTACACACTGGTAGGGCTTCTCTCCAGTATGTATATTCTGGTGGATTTGAAGGCTTGATGTTTGTGAAAAACTCTTCCCACACTCTACACACTGGTAGGGCTTCTCTCCAGTATGTGTCCTCTGGTGGAGTTGAAGGTATGATGGTCGTGAAAAACTCTTCCCACACTCTACACACTGGTAGGGCTTCTCTCCAGTATGTGTCCTCTGGTGGTCTTTAAGGTGTGATGTTTGTGAGAATCTCTTCCCACACTCTACACACTGGTGGGGCTTCTTTCCGGCACGTAGCGTCTGATGTAACTGAAGGGTTTCTACTTGTCTAAAGCTCTTGAATTGGAACGTGTCTTCAGATGTGTTTTTGTGTCTTCTGATGATTTTACTTCCATCTGTAGTTAAAATAAACTGATTAAAATATAATTCACATTCAAGCATTAACCATACAGACTAAAAGTAACTAATTATGTCTTTATTACAACATGTCACAACCACTTATTTATGATATTGTATTCATTTTATTTATTTCAATTATTTTGCGGCAGTGGTGGCCTAGCGGTTAAGGAAGTGGCCCCGTAATCAGAAGGTTGCAGGTCCCCACACCAAGGGTGATGGTTAAATACAGAGGACACATTTTGTTGTGTCCCCGTGTGCTGTTTATCTCAATGACAATCACTTCACTTTCACTTTACATTTACAGCATTCATTTAGCACTTCACTTCTATATGAAATTAATAATTTGCATGAATATACAATTCAATGTTAAAGAGAAAATATAATTATTCATAATAAGATGTGATTATTTATGGGTTAATATAACACCCAAAAATGGTAGCTAAGGTGACCATACAATATCATTTACATTTACAGCATTTACCAGATGCCCTCATCCAGAGCGACTTACAATCAGTAGTTACAGGGACAGTCCCCCCTGGAGACACTCAGGGTTAAGTGTCTTCCTCAGGGACACAATGGTAGTAAGTGGGGTTTGAACCTGGGTCTTCTGGTTCATAGGTGAGTGTGTTATCCACTATGCTACTACCACCCATGTTCATGATGCTGATTTTACTTCACTCACCAGAAGAGTTGGAGATGTTCTTCTCGTCACTTCCTGTTGGTTCCAGAGTTTTATCGTGTTCCAGTCGTGTAAGAACAACTGATAACATCTTCAGTGGAACGCGTGTGTTGTTCTGGAGCACAGTCCTGGTCTCAGTGGACGACAGAGACAGACTGGGATCCATCCTGGGAACCTGGGACAAAGTGGGAGACGTTTCACTTATTCACCAACAGCAACAAATAGGGTGGTTGGAAGTTGGACTTAATTTACTCCGACTTTTCATACGATTTAAATACGATTGTGGGTCAGAGTTCGAAAAGGCTCAACAAATATAGACACAGTGTGAGCACTAAAAGTGAAAGGCAGCAGAAACCATTCTGAATTGTTATTTAGCAGACCATTTTTATCCATTTTTAAACTATTTGACGCATATCAACACTGAAAGACACCAGATGTGAAGGAAAGTGAAGGAAAATATATTAATGTGGCTTAGTGTTTTCACACTCTGATTCTACTGTTAAAAATTATATTGTGTTGCACTCGTCAAAAAGAATAAAGCGGCGTCTGGTGAAGCAAAGCGCGTTAAAATCGTTCAGAAAAACGCAACAAGTAAACCGGACGTTCGTGTTTGCTGGCCGCTAATTTATCGCGTTGGAGCCCGATTAAAATCATAGAAATTGAGCCCGAAGCGACACGACGTAGCGCGAATAAAAACGAGTGTTTTAATCACCTCGAAAAGCCGGAGAGGGAAAGATGTCGCCCGGTCACCCCAGTAAAAGTCCCAGCGGGGAGCAGGAAGTATCTGAAAGGGCTTTAAACACCAGGAAGAGCAGCGTGAAGAGAAGCGGGAGACGCGGTCGCGGCGGGCTGTTCACTTTCACCAGGACTCGGCTCAGTGGACGGCGATCCGGTTCGCGGTTAGTTCGGCTCTGATTCGGTTCTTCGGAATTGTCCGTGATCCGCGTAGAAACGACCCCACGCAGGACCCTGCAGGAAAACGCCACGGAACAGGAAGTAGAACCCCGTTTCCTGTCCTGGAGAGCAGTGACATGCAACTCGATTTTCCTGAAGTGATTCATTTTCGTTTCCTCCAGCCCTCCATGCTCCAGGGCAACCTCGCTTCATCAGTTTCATCTGTATTAAAACAAGCTATTAAACATTACAGTAAAATATGAAGTTAGATAATAGATTATTAGAGGAGCTGAATTGTTCAGACCTTCATTAGATACCAGCCTGACTGGGGAATGTGGGCAGAACGCCGTCATCTTCCACCCTGCAGCTGTTTTCTCCGTCACATGAACAACAGAGCACACACCCACATCAGTATACCAACACATACCAACACCGTGCAGCTCCGAACAGCAACACGAGGGGACACCATGTTAGACCTTGTTTACACAAAGATCCAGCGTACATACAAGGCCACACCCCTCCCCCACCTCGGACAATCAGACCACATCTCCATACTTCTCACCCCAGCCAAAAGAACCATCATCAAGCAGTTCACACCAGACATCAGAGAGGCGAGAACGTGGCCCCAGACGGCCATCTCCACCCTGCAGGACAGATTTGACTGCACAGACTGGGAGATGTTTAAAGATGCAGCCACCTATGACCACTCTGTGGACTTGGAGGAGTACACAACTTCAGTCACCAGCTACATCCGCAAGTGTGTTGAGGATGTCACCGTCTCCAAGACCGTCATCACCCGTCCAAACCACAAAACCTGGTGGAAATCAGGGACTCTGCCTTCCTGTCTAAAAGACAAAGAGGCTTTTCTACAACTGGAGCCAACGACGATGAAATGGATGAAACCTGGTAAAAAACAGGAAGGGGAGCAGAAAGTAACACCAGGAAGAGCAGCATGAAGAGAAACCGGAGACACAGTCATGACGGCTGTTCACCTTCACGTGGGAAAAATGGAGGGAAAAGGCAAATTTGCCGCCCTGGGCAAGATGCATTAATGAGAGGAAAAAGAGAGGATGCAAACTAGATATAATTAGATATAAGTTTGACGTGTTTGGGCTCCTTTGAATTATGATCCTTTGTTGGACAGACTGAGAGAGATGCTAGCCCGATGGGGTGATTTGCCCATAACTATGATTGGGCGTATACATGTCATTAAAATGCTTCTTCTGCCTAAATTCATAAATCTTTTTCAATCACTTCCTCATCTTTTGCCCGATTCCATGTTTTGCTAACGCCTTCTTTTGATAAACTGTTATCGCAATTCATTCGGAAGAATAAAAGTGCCAGACTGCAACTGAGGCTACTGTACTTACCGTACGAAGCCCTACCTGTGTATAGAGTGCGGAATGAGCTTTTCCCATTCGTCACTTCTTAAGGTGCACCAGAGGACCCACACCGGGGAGAAGCCCTACCAGTGTGTCCAGTGCGGGAAGAGGTTTTCACAGGCGTCAAGCCATAAAGCACACCAGAAGAAACATAGCAGGGACAAGTGCTACAGCGTAGACACGTGAAGATGTTGGAACTTTTGACCTACTGGACGTTACGCAGATATATGGCGTTGCTTGATTTGTGTTCTGGCGTTTGGCGGTACGACACGCTTCGGTGAAAAAAGGCAAGACCGGCATCTGTGGAATGAACCCATGAAATATTGTAAAAACCAGGGGCTCACAGCAATGTACGAAGTCGAGGTGTTGATTTAGATACAAATATTTGTGTTTATTAGATGCTTGTCCTTTTGGGGTTTCGTGTGATGTTCCATGCCTGGAAATATAACGTACATGTAGTGTAGCCCCCTCAAGGAATGACGGAGGCACGAGATAGAGTCAAAAACGGGGTTTATTCTGGTCTTAACAACCCGTGAGAACTGCTCACAAAGAAATTTTTGCATTAAAACAAGTTCTTGCACCTTTTCTCATACATTTGAAACAACGCATTGATCACAAATAAAATATTACGGTCAACACACCTCGTGAGCTGACATCCATGAGAGGCTAAATATTATGTTATGGCTGTGGTTTCTTCTCAACATTGCTTTGCTTATTTCTTCTGTTTCTATTATCTTTTTTTTCTCTTTCTCTTCAGTGGCGCCAATCTGCAGCAACGCTGTGCATATATAAAAAGTAGAGCTGTGCGATTCATGACTCACCCGGGTTAATCACCCGGATCCTTTAAATGACTCATGAGTCACAAATCCGAGGTCTCCATTGAACCGAATCCTTCGAGTCCTAACTACACCATGTCCAAATTGTAAACTCCATCACATAGCAGCGCCACCGTTGAATTGTGGGAAATGTAGTGCGTTGGTGCGTGTAAAGTACCCGGATGCTGCTGGCGTGCAGTGACCGGCGGGCCAGTTCTAATAATAAATTTATATAATCCCGGGGGCCAGAAAAAACCCTCTCGCGGGCCGGATGTGGCGGGCCTTGACTTTGACATATGTGCTTTACAGCCTAATACTGACTCAAGTGACTCACGCACCCGGATCAGAGAGCGAGTTAGCGCCAATACTGACTCAAGTGACTCAAGTGACTCACCCACCCGGATCAGAGAGCGGGTAGCGGGTAGCTCCTGCAGCCGAATCTGAACCGCTCAGAGAGCAGGTTAGCGCTAATACTGACTCAAGTGACTCAGGTGACTCACCCACCCGGATCAGTTTAGTGAGTGACTCAGAGGGAGCCGAATCCTGAAAAGGATCCGAGTATTACAGCTCTAATAAAAAGGGGTCGGGCGGAACCTTAACCCATAATAATTGTTCCGTCTGTGTTTCACCACTAGATGGCGGAAAAACAGTAAACTGGATTGACAGTTCAAAGAACATTTAATGCAAATGACTGTAGCATGTAGCATTTACCTCTTCAGAGTTGTGTGCAAAATCACAAATCGAGTGGTTTTATATGTTCTCTTTTTCTGTAATGGGTCTAATGAGGGTCACAGTTTCGGTTGTAAAAAGTTTTTAAAATTTCCGGTGTTGCTGTGAAAATAAGTAGATAAGTAAGAACTGGGTTCGTCCAGTAATCTGACAGTATATCTAAGGGGTGCGATCAGTAGCCCCTGCGATGCTGACCACGTAAATAAATAAATAAATAAATAAATGAACTGATGCAATTACACCGTTAACGCACACAAAGCAAGAAAAATTCATCTCTCGTTTTTCTGATTTTGAGAAAATTAAATATGCAGGACATTTCATCAGAGAGCCATTCACTTTCCCTGTGGAAAAAATCAAGGACTTGGCTGCAACTTTCGGTTTGCCTCGCCGCGCGCTCGAAGATGAACTGATGGATGATCAGGCAAGAGGACACAGCCAAACCGTGCAGCAGTCATCCTCAGTTGCAGAAATGTGGCCAAACATCTCTGGACAAAACCTCAGATTATTAAGTTCAAAAGTGCTGTCCATATTTGGATCCACATACATTAGCGAACGAACATTTTCTGCAATGACGCGCATCAAGTCACGTTTCTGACCAAATTGGTCAGCTCCCGACAACATCAGATGTCCCATTAATGGTAAGTAGAATTATACTCTCTAATGATAATAATACATCTAATTGTACTAATTTTAGATGCATAATATCTGGTTATTGAGCGTTGATGACGTCATATGTAAATAAAATGCGGCCCGTGAGACTTGAACTTGGACATAGTGCGGCCCACTGCAAAAGGTTGAGAACCACTGGATTACTGCAATGTATTACTGTCTGGATGCTCTAGTAGGTGCATGAGTAAACTCCAGCTAGTACAGAATGCTGCAGCCAGAGTTCTAACTAGAACTAGGAAATTTGACCACATCACCCCAGTCTTACAATCACTGCACTGGTTTCCCATCAAATTTAAGATTGACCACAAAATCCTACTTTTGACCTATAAAGCTCTAAATGGTCTCGCCCGCAATACCTGAGTGAACTTTTAGTTCTTTACGAACCGCCACGCCCCCTTCGATCAATGGGTGCGGGGTCACTACTGGTACCCAAATTACAGAAGGTCACAGCTGGGAGCAGATCCTTCTCCTATAGAGCTCCGCAGTTGTGGAACAGCTTGCCTGTCAGTGTCCGGGACTCAGACACAGTCTCAGTGTTTAAATCCAATCTCAAAACCTATCTGTTTTCTCTGGCTTTTTGCTAAAGTCCCAGACCCTCATTTCACTTCACTTTGACACAGTGTCAACTATTAAGTCCACTTTATCACACAGTTTCCCTGTTAGACACAGACAGAGTTAAATTAACCCTAGTTAGGCTGTCCTAGTTAGGTGTTCGAGTTATTCGTCGTTCCAACACTTATAAAGAGAAGAAAGACACGAAGCATTTGTGTTCTTTTTACTTGCAAGGAGAGCGATCAGAGACGCACATTACATCATGCCTCCAACATCTCTGCGGTCTCAGTCGCATCGCCTCCTTTTATTTAGCAACAGTGAAGAAGGAAATAAGCCTACGTGCAGACATAAATTATTAGCTTATATGGTATGATATCCTGCTTCACTGTTGCCGAGGTCATGGTCACTGGTTTCCTGCTTTTCATCGTCTGCAGGCCTCCCCTTATCCATTCGTTATCACTCCAGGTCGCGGTCACTCGGCCCTGCAAACTTGCAAAACATCCTTTGTCCCACGGTTTCTCATCCAAGTGACTAATGATTAATATAGTTGCGGTCTTCCAAAGGTTAATATTCCAAAGATTAATACAGTTTAATACATGATATATATGTCAAAGAAGTAATTGCATGATAATTTATATACATTTTCCAACATTAGGGTACCGGGCCACTGTAGTACCATATACCACCATAACCACATATTTCAGTATCGGTCGTACGATGCCACCATCTGCCGCTGCTTCGTTTGTTTTCTCCGAGACACGGAATCAAGCACACAGACTACCGGCAGACCCCAGTGAAGAGACCAGCAAATAAATCCTGGTTCCTGACAACTGCTAAACGAGGACTCAGCATGAAACGAACCAGAGGGTCACCACAGCCACCACCACCATTACAACTACAGCTTCAGGGATCTTCAAGTGGACCAGTAACATCATTATGGACACATATTGTACACCATGACACTGGACAACATTTGGACTTCTCCACCTCTACAGCTATAGGCCTTCATCACCAACCCTGCACTGACACCATTTGCAGGCTCACTCTACCCTGGAAGGGGGTCCCTCTCTGTATCACTCCTTCCCAACGTTTCTTCCGACCTTTTTTCTCTCTCTTAGAGTTTTTTGTCGTGCGCAGAAGGGTCAAGTGTGTTGGGTGTCAACTGTAGGGCCTGTCAAAGCCCATTGAGACATACTGTATGTGATTATGGGCTATATAAGAAATATATGTTGTTCTACACATGAGTAGAAGTAGAGTTACACAGGGTAAAATTTAACTCTAGTAAACAAAAAAGTCCTCGATTTAAATTTCTACTTGAGTAAAAGTACAGAAGTATTTGCCTTCATATGTAATTTAGTATCAAAAGTAAAAGTACAGTGATTTATTGTGGCTCTAATTTAAGTTCACTGGACAAATCAGTTCATTTTAGATACATTTTTGACATAAAATAACTTGCGGTCGGTAGTGATTGGGACAGTCACCCTGAAGACAGTCAGGGTTAAGTGTCTTTCTCAGGTTCTGTAGCTTCTGACCACATTTATATTTTGGGCACAGTCTTTGGAAGCTGAACCTGTGAAAACTGTGGGACTGAATGCCAGTACTGAGTTTGAGTTACTGAGCACTCGCCTCTTGAATACAGTGATGAGCATATATAGCCTTCTTGCCACGTAAGTGATTTCACAACAATGACACCAGTGTCTGCTCGTGCCTGGCACAGAATATAAGCTCACACATTCCACAGAAGTAAGGGTGAAGGACACCTCCATATATGGTGAGCCTTGTGCTCCTCACGTTGCAAGTGCGAGGTAGCTTTTTGCAGGCCCTGCATTTTCACATGCAATAACAGAGGCTGGCTGTTGGTGAATTCACGCACAACAATACATGAAAGACCTACGCTTACATACATCTTCCTTCACAATATATGTGGTTCATATGTGGTCTTGCTGAAACTCCAGAAGACTGAAAATCTGTCTGCAAGTTTGGTTTAGTGGAGCTGGGTACGAGCACAACTCCACTCAAATTACATCGTACTGAGGCAGTGGTGGCCTAGCAGCCCCATAATCAAAAGTTTGCCGTTTCGAATCCTGATCTGCCCAGGTGCCCCTGAGCAAAGCACCGTCCCCACACGCTGCTCCTCGGCCCCTGCCATGGCTGCCCACTGCTCACCAAGGGTGATGGTTAAACACAGAGGACACGTTTCACCATGTCACCGGCATCGTAAATACTACGTAGATACACGTAAAATTTTTTAAAAAACTACTCAAGAACAGTACCAAATTATATTTACTTCATTAATATTCACTACTGCACGTCAGAGCTGTAAATCTCGCTGAGTTTGGGCTTTATTTCTATCATTTTAATCGGGTGACTAATTAGCAGTCAGCAAACACGGTAATTATTTCACATGTTCTAAATGAGTTTTTTAAACCTTATCCAGAGTGACCTGCAGTCAGTAGTTATCATTCTGTAATTTACTATCGTCCTTATTCTGTAAATACAGCAGTAATATGGTGTTTACAAATTCTTGAAATGGACGAATCTGCTGCCATTAAAATCTGCAGGAAACACAAACACATGGACACGCAGGTCACCGGTCGACCCGCAACATGGCCGTCGTCTTCGTGTCACATGACAGTCGGAGCGTAACTTGATGTCGAGACGATCACCGATCGATTGTTCATGCTTAGTTTGCCAGATGAATTTATTGGCATTGAAAAATGTTTCTGTGATTGAAATGGAAAAGCTGATCCAATCTGAAAACCAGACGGTACAGTGCAGTACTTCACATCCCTGTGGTCTCACCACAGACGGCTTCAGCTGTGAACATTCTCCACTCCTGAATGTTCACTTGTGCCACCTTAGAAAACCACCTCTTTTGTCCAAATGGCATTTGTCTGGAGATGGATCCTGCCACTCCACTGGCAATAACCGTCCTGTTTTCCAGATTCAGATAGTTGCGTTTTCTCCCATATTTTGTCCCTTTTTTTAAACAATTTTTAACCAGCCTGCCACAAAATACACATTTATCTCCCACTAGGAATAGGTCACAGCCACTTTTCACACAATAGAATTTGAAATACTCCTGGATGCTTTTACCATGTTTACTACAGATCTACAGAAGTTGTCTCTTGGATTCAATGAAATTATATTTTCTCAAATGTTTATCTCAAAATGCTAATAATGCTAGATACTTAATATAAGATAATGAGAATCATACTTTATCCCCCTTGTGATTACTGTATGAACAAGATTTTATGGCTTCAAATATTTGACCTTTCTTAAGGACAGGAGCAAAACCATCAGATGATCAGCACTAATAACACAAACTACAGATCCCATCATGCAGCGCTTCAGTTGCCTCGCTGAACACAATCTCATAATGCAGTGTGCACTTTGCTGACAAACTGAGCGCACTACGCACCGACTTCGCACAGCGTTCAAGCTGCTTCACAACCCATTTGCCGTCAATGTGAAAACTATACAGATTCAGATGTAGCTGTTTGAGCTGCGGTGTACAGCAAAGCAACCGAAGCACTGCATTATGGGATCTGTAGTTTGTGTCTTATCAGTGCGTCATATCGCAGGGCCATAAGAAGAGATCAATATAACTAAAAGAAAATTTATTTTTGTTCTAGTAGCTGCGTGTACTGACTGGGTTAAATAGACCAGCTTTGATCCTGCATACTCTTTTGGTATTTACTCTTTTTTTATTTATAATGATGAAATTAACCACATAATTTACTGTGAGTTTTGAACTAAATGCACTACAACTGAGAGGTAGATTACTATTGCAGTTACTGTATATATGGATATATCGTATGTAAAATATACCAATGTTACAGAAAGAAACAAATAGGAATGGAGTTTTCTCTCATGTTCCCTCTGATGGAGAAAGGAGATCTTTATACTGAACATCGTTCTCCACAGACCAAACAGATCTTCCTGCCCCTGATACCAAAATGCAGTGGTCACCAGTCCACCACATGACTGTCCCCTCTTGGAAATTCAGGCTATTTGTAGATCTTTTTGCCACCTGGTGATGGTCCTGGATTCAGAGTATGTCTCCTCTGGTGGTCTTTAAGGTTTGATGCTCGTGAAAAATTCTTCCCACAGTCTACACACTGGTAGGGCTTCTCTCCAGTATGTCTCCTCTGGTGGACTTTAAGGTTTGATGCTCGTGAAAAATTCTTCCCACACTCTACACACTGGTAGGGCTTCTCTCCAGTATGTGTACTCTGGTGGACTTTAAGGTGTGATGGGTTTGAAAAACTCTTCCCACACTCTACACACTGGTAGGGCTTCTCTCCAGTATGTCTCCTCTGGTGGACTTTAAGGTTTGATGCTAGTGAAAAACTCTTCCCACAGTCTACACACTGGTAGGACTTCTCTCCAGTATGTGTCCTCTGGTGGACTTGAAGGTGTGATGGTTGTAAAAACCTCTTCCCACACTCTACACACTGGTAGGGCTTCTCTCCAGTATGTCTCCTCTGGTGGACTTTAAGGTTTGATGCTCGTGAAAAATTCTTCCCACACTCTACACACTGGTAGGGCTTCTCTCCAGTATGTGTACTCTGGTGGACTTGAAGGTATGATGCTTGTGAAAACCTCTTCCCACAGTCTACACACTGGTAGGGCTTCTCTCCAGTATGTCTCCTCTGGTGGACTTTAAGGTTTGATGCTAGTGAAAAACTCTTCCCACAGTCTACACACTGGTAGGACTTCTCTCCAGTATGTGTCCTCTGGTGGACTTGAAGGTGTGATGGCTGTAAAAACCTCTTCCCACACTCTACACACTGGTAGGGCTTCTCTCCAGTATGTATCCTCTGGTGGACTTTAAGGGATGATGCTCGTGAAAACCTCTTCCCACAGTCTACACACTGGTAGGACTTCTCTCCAGTATGTATCCTCTGGTGGACTTTAAGGGATGATGCATGTGAAAAACTCTTCCTGCAGTCTACACACTGGTAGGACTTCTCTCCAGTATGTGTCCTCTGGTGGACTTGAAGGTGTGATGGTTGTGAAAACCTCTTCCCACACTCTACACACTGGTAGGACTTCTCTCCAGTATGTATCCTCTGGTGGACTTGAAGGTATGATGCTTGTGAAAAACTCTTCCCACACTCTACACACTGGTAGGGCTTCGCTCCAGTATGTGTCCTCTGGTGGACTTGAAGGTATGATGCTTGTGAAAAACTCTTCCCACACTCTACACACTGATAGGGCTTCTCTCCAGTATGTGTCCTCTGGTGGGACTGAAGGTTTGCTGTATGTGAAAATCTCTTCCAACAGTGTCCACACTGGTAGGGCTTCTCTCCAGTATGTATCCTCTGGTGGACTTGAAGGTATGATGCTTGTGAAAAACTCTTCCCACACTCTACACACTGGTAGGGCTTCGCTCCAGTATGTGTCCTCTGGTGGACTTTAAGGTGTGATGGTTGTGAAAAACTCTTCTCACACTCTACACACTGGTAGGGCTTCTTTCCAGCACGTAGCATCTGATGTGACTGAAGGGTTTGTACTTGTCTAAAGCTCTTGAATTGGAACGTGTCTTCAGATGTGTTTTTGTGTCTTCTGATGATTTTACTTCCATCTGTAGTTAAAATAAACCCATTAAAATATAATTCACATTCAAGCATTAACCATATAGACTAAAAGTAACTAATTAAGTCTTTATTAAAAAAAAAAAAAAAAAAACGGTGCACACAGTGAAATTTGTCCTCTGCATTTAACCCATCACCCTGAGTGAGCAGTGGGCAGCCATGACAGGCGCCCGGGGAGCAGTGTGTGGGGACGGTGTTTTGCTCAGTGGCACCTCAGTGGCACCTTGGCGGATCGGGATTCGAACCGGCAACCTTCTGATTACAGGGCCGCTTCCTTAACCGCTAGGCCACCACTGCCACATGTCACAACTACTTATTTATGATATTGTATTCATTTTATTTATTTCAATTATTTTGGGGCAGTGGTGGCCTGGCGGTTAAGGAAGCGGCCCCGTAATCAGAAGGTTGCAGGTCCCCACACCAAGGGTGATGGTTAAATACAGAGGACACAATTTGTTGTGTACCCGTGTGCTCAATGACAATCACTTCGCTTTCACTTTACATTTACAGCATTCATTTAGCACTTCACTTCTATATGAAATTTAACACCCAAATATGGTTGCTAGTGTGACCGGGACACACTAGTGAAATACCATATCATTTACATTTACAGCATTTACCAGACGTCCTTATCCAGAGCGACTTACAGTCAGTAGTTACAGGGACAGTCCCCCCCTGGAGACACTCAGGGTTAATTGTCCTGCTCAGGGACACAATGGCAGTAAGGGGGGTTTGAACCTGGGTCTTCTGGTTCATAGGAGAGTGTGTTATCCACTATGCTACTACCACCCATGTTCATGATGCTGATTTTACTTCACTCACCAGAAGAGTTGGAGATGTTCTTCTCATCATTTCCTGTTGGTTCCAGAGTTTTATCGTGTTCCAGTCGTGTAAGAACAACTGATAACATCTTCAGTGGAACGTGTGTGTTGTTCTGGACCACAGTCCTGGTCTCAGTGGACGACAGAGACAGACTGGGATCCATCCTGGAAACCTGGGACAAAGTGGGAGACGTTTCACTCACCAACAGCAACAATTAGGGTGGTTGGAAGTTGGACATAATTTACTCCGACTTTTCGTATTTAAATACGATTGTGGGTCAGAGTTCGAAAAGGCTCAACAAATATAGACACAGTGTGAGCACTAAAGGTGAAAGGCAGCAGAAACCATTCTGAATTGTTATTTATCAGAGAATTTTCATCCATTTTAAAACTATTTGACGCCTATCAACACTGAAAGACACCAGATGTGAAGAAAAGTGAAAGAAAATATATTAATGTGGCTTAGTATTTTCACACTCGGATTCTACTGTTAAAAATTATATTGTGTTGCACTCGTCAAAAAGAATAAAGCGGCGTCTGGTGAAGAAAAGCGCGTTAAATCGCTCAGAAAAACGCAACAAGTAAACCGGACTTTCGTGTTTGCTGGCCGCTAATTTATCGCGTTGGAGCCCGATTAAAATCATAGAAATTGAGCCCGAAGCCGAGCCGACGTAGCGCGAATAAAAACGAGTGTTTTAATCACCTCGAAAAGCCGGAGAGGGAAAGATGTCGCCCGGTCACCCCAGTAAAAGTCCCAGCGGGGAGCAGGAAGTATCTGAAAGGGCTTTAAACACCAGGAAGAGCAGCGTGAAGAGAAGCGGGAGACGCGGTCGCGGCGGGCTGTTCACTTTCACCAGGACTCGGCTCAGTGGACGGCGATCCGGTTCGCGGTTAGTTCGGCTCTGATTCGGTTCATCGAAATTGTCCGTGATCATTATTTCTCTATAGTGTAAATGTAAATGTCTGGTTGCGATACGAAACCGGAATTTGGTCTTGTTGCCGTTGCGCAGCATCATGTGACTAATGAGTGGCGATGAAAGGGATGAAACCTGGTAAAAAACAGGAAGGGGAGCAGAAAGTAACACCAGGAAGAGCAGCATGAAGAGAAACTGGAGACGAAGTCATGACGGCTGTTCGCCTTCACGTGGGAAAAATGGAGGGAAAAGGAAGGGCCGGCCCTAACAAATTTGCTGCCCTGGGCAAGATGCATTAATGTTTCTGAATGAAAAAGAGAGGGTGCAAACTAATTGTGGAAGCGCCTTTTGCCACATTGTCCAACAAAGGATCATAATTCCAACAAAGGATCATAATTCAAAGGAGCCCAAACATGTCAAACTTATATCTATAAGTTTGACGTGTTTGGGCTCCTTTGAATTATGATCCTTTGTTGGACAGACTGAGAGAGATGCTAGCCCGATGGGGTGATTAGCCCATATCTATGATTGGGCGTATACATGTCATTAAAATGCTTGTTCTGCCTAAATTCATAAATCTTTTTCAATCACTTCCTCATCTTTTGCCCGATTCCATGTTTCTCTTACGCCTTCTTTTGATAAACTGTTATCGCAATTCATTCGGAAGAATAAAAGGGCCAGACTGCAACTGAGGCTACTGTACTTACCGTACGAAGTAGTCCGGGAAATCATTGTTTTACGCCAACAATATCAGATTCAGAATCAGCGGGATCAAAATTTGGTTTGACAAGGTGCATCGAGAGGATTTTGGACTTAGATGTAGGGGATGTCTAGCAGATTATGATATTCCAAGGAAACATTTCTTTAATATTAATTTCTTTCCTTATTTTATTTTATGTAAGCAGAAACAGTTATCCTTACCCCCGAAGTCAAAGATTGAGGACTTGTTTGGCCCATATGGATGGGAAAGGACAATTATCATTACTCTATGACCTGTTATTAAACTGTTTGGAGGCATGGAAAGCTGACATAAAAGAAGCTTGTTTTAAGGCTCAGACTCAACACATCAATACTAAATGTGGGCTGCTACCGTAGAAATGGTTCATTTGCACCTTTTTTATGCCAAGGAAATTCCATAATATGTGTTCCAAATGTCCCTGATGTATGTGTGAAGTGCGGGGAGGGAATGTGTAAGAATGTGATGGGATGCATGATCCATATTGTTGGATGGGAAGTCCCTCAGCAGGCCAGGCTCTGCATACTTGGAATATAGAACTGCGGACCTTACTGTCATTACTCATTTCACAAGCCGGCAGGACAATTCCTCCATTCTGGAGAAGTAAGGAAGTCGGTTCGACTTGTCAGCTTGTCTGGCTTTGGAGAAATTAAACTTATAGAATTAAAAAGAAAGAAGGAACATTTGTTCATTTATGGAACCCCTTCATTCACTTTTTGGAAACATATGTTTGGCTTCTTTTATTATCTATGTCAGATATGCACTGCCCCCCCATTATTATTACAAATTTTAATTATAGTTTAGTTTGACGTGTTTATGCCATTTGTGTTGATGGGTAGGGTGTAGGGTATTTGTATGATAATGAAAATGTACATCATGTCAGTATGTAATGTTGTTTAAACGTTAGCTGTAGCTCCAGGTTGTTTCGCTTCACTGTGTTCTGTCGAACATGCAGCTCAATAAACCGAACCAGGAACACTCTGACAAGAGGAGAGAGCAGCTAAAAGAAGCTTCTGGAAACGAGCCTGCGTCAGTGGGCCTTCATTACAGTCAATCATGATGCTGCAGGGAGGAAAGTTACAAAATGTCAAAACTTTAATACATTTATTAAGGTGACAAACATGTTACTTTTAACAAATTATCACAAAACAACCCAAAACCAGCGATAAATAATAAATAATATGGAGTGTAACACCCGACACTAGAAATTTCACACACACACACACACACACACACACACACACACACACAGCAACAGTACTGCATAACAGCGATAATGGCAGCTTCGAGGGTTTTTTTTGTTTATTCCAGAATGATTCGTTATCTAAAATGAACGAAATGGTCTCGAGGTCGAGTAGATGACTCTGCATTATTTATCTAATGAAAATTTGGGTCCATTAATCATTTAAGAAAACCAGGACTATCCTGTTACATAGAAAAATATGTTTCAGCAGTTCCTGATGTATTAAAGTCCACCGACGGCGCCCCGCCCGGACCTTCAGCACCTCCTCGAGGAGTTGGGGTACTTGCTCTTCAGGCCCTCTTTGAAGCTGCGGAAGAGCAGACGATTCCGCCGGTTCTCCTCATCCTTGCGACTGTGGAACTCTCCCTGGACCTTGAAGCCCCGGTGAACCACGAACGCGGAGTCGAGTACGGAGAACCGGAACCCAGCCACATGCAGCTCGCACGCCTGGAAGCAACACCACACGACTTTTTTTTTATATCAGTTATTGGAATTCACCATGTGGCAGCGGTGGCCTGGCGGTTAAGGAAGCGGCCCCGTAATCAGGTTGCCAGTTCGAATCCCGATGCGCCAAGGTGCCACCAAGGTATCATGGTGCCCACTGCTCACTAAGGGTGATGGTTAAATACAGAGGACACGTTTCACCGTGTGCTGTGCTTCACAATCACGTCACTTTCACTTTTCACCGTAAATTCCGGCATTCTCGTTATTTGTTGTTGCCGATTTGTGGATTTTTATAGGCCACCTAGGTTCCCGACAGCAACACATCTTCGTATCAGACCAATTGTGTCTTGCTCAGGGACACGATGGTAGTAAGTGGGATTTGAACCTGGGTCTTCTGGTTCATAGGCGAGTGTGTTACCCACTAGGCTACTACCGCCCCTTGGTTGCCACCCTACTGCCAACCATTCTGACAGTGAAGACCACCATTGCGCACATTAAAAGCACAGTTTATGTAGCTGTGGGTATTACTGGCAGTTATTCGATTAAAAGTAAAATAAATTACTGTAACATCTTGCTGCGTTCATATCTCGACAGTCCCTTCACTTCCACCCACATCACAGTCAATGGTCATTTAACAGACCTTTCAATTAAATGCAAGCGATAATTAATATTTATTGATGCATTTCTCTTATTTTATTTTACTGTTTTCTTTTTATTCTTTATTTTTAATTAACTTTTTGCTCATGTCTGTCCTGTTCCTGGTAATTAGTATTATTTTATTTTAATGTAAAGCACTTTGGACCGCCCCTTTGTTGTGTTTAAGTGCTTTATAAATATATATGGTACATTTACGGCATTTGGCAGATGCCCTTATCCAGAGCGACTTACAACGTGCTTTAATTAGGCACAAAGTTGATGTCTGGCCACCCCAGTTGTGACAGGCTGCAACCGGCCACGAGACGCGTCCAAGGTCGCGAGTTCAAAGCTCGGCTCGGGCCGCGCGTCTCTGCTGCGTCCATGTACGCCTGTCGGTTTGAGTGTTCTGTGGTGGGCACGCCGGACTAAGGGTGTAATCCAGAAGACCCAGGTTCGAACCCCACTTACTACCATCGTGTCCCTGAGCAGGACACTTAACCAGGGGGGGACTGTCTTTGTAACTACTGACTGTAAGTTGCTCTGGATAAGGGCGTCTGGAAAATGCTGTAAATGTAAAATGTGTGTTTTTGGTCGTTCTGCTTCAGCTCAGATCTGGAATTTGTCCCCTACGTCCTGATACATTTACATTCAGAGCATTTATCAGACACCCTTATCCAGCGTGACTTACAATCAGTAGTTACAGGGACAGTCTTGCTCAGGGACACAATGGTAGTAAGTGGGATTTGAACCTGGGTTCTTCTGGTTCATAGGCGAGTGTGTTACCTCGTCAGCGTTTAGAGCTACAGACGTGGAAACGTGTGGCTGTAATTCGTCATTGTGAAACACAAGTCTCTGGTTGGCGAGCAGCAGGACGGTGGCACCTCGGTGGCACCCCGGGACCGGGCCCGCCGTTCTCTACCTGGCTGATGCGGTTGAAGCCGTACTGCCGGAAGCGCTCGTCGTACGGCGGAACGGAGCGCGCCCCGATGTAGAAGGGCTCCCACGGGTCCGCCCACGTCAGCGTGTAGGCCACGCCCAGCGGCCCCGCCCCCGGCCCGGGCAGGTTCAGCCAGCGGGAGTAGTCGGTGGGCGCCTGGCACCGCGGGCACAGCTCCTCGTAGAAGGGCCGCACCTCGCCCACCTGGTACAGCCGCAGCAGCTCCGGTTTGGCGGCGGGCAGCCGGCCGGCGTGGCGGATCTCGAAGGCGGGCAGCACCAGCACCTCGTCCGCGGCGGGACGCCGCCTGGCGGCCATGTCGGCGAAGCGCCGGTGCAGGTCGGCGCTGGGCGCCATGTCCACGTCGAGGACCAGGACGTAGTCCGCGTCCACGCCGCCGCGGGCCACGTTGCGGAGCAGGTTGTTCGGGTACGACACGTTGGCGCCGATGGCGTAGTTCCGGTGCTCGTCCCGGCGCGCCTCCAGCCGCCCGAACGCCCCGGCGCAGTCCTCCAGGCCCGCGAACTGCTCCCGGTCCCGCTCGGGGAAGCCGGCCGCCTCCCCGGAGCCGCACACCAGGTGGAAGTCCACCAGCGCCCGGACGTGCGGACAGAAGACGCCGAGCGCGTACAGCAGCGCCGCGGCGGCGCCCACGTCCCGGCCGTGCGCGAACACGGCCACCGACAGCCGGTGCCGCCAGCGGCCGAGCAGCGAGTCCAGGTGGTGCAGGTTGCTGACGGAGGCGTGCGTGGCCAGGGCCAGCAGCGGCCGCTCGGACTCGGCTTCGCTCCGGATCAGGTTCTTGTAGACGCGGTACTGGCCGCTGGCGTCGAACGCGCCGCCCGCCGACAGCGCGTAGCGGAGCCGCTCCAGCCGGGCCGCGTCCGCCTCCGACGGCCGGTCGGGGCGCCGGGCGGCGGCCCCGAACAGCTCGGAGTAGCGGGAGCGCTGCTGGCGGCCGTGGAGGCCGGACAGGAAGGAGAGGTAGAGCAGCTGCAGCAGGGCGACGACGAGCAGGGCGCCGAGCACCAGGCGGAAGGCGGAGCAGGTCGTGCAGGGACGCATCACGCCGCCATCACCGTCGTTTTCCCAGGCTGCTGCTGCTGCTGATTCTGGGATTTTAATTGGTTGGAGGATAAAAAAACCAAGCGGCGCATTACCGCCACCAAGTGGCGAGGCGTCTAATGTCCGCGATTGGCTACCGTAAACACTGCAGCGTCTGTCGCTGTTGTTTTTGTTATTAAATCTTAAAAAAAAAAACATTTATTTTAACCCGTCTGATTGACTCTAGAGACCCTGCGGCCCAAAAAAGGAGAAAAAGTCCGATTTCGCCCGTTACCATAATGTCTAGAAGAAAAAAAAACGCGTTCGAATCGCTTTCTTTCACGGGTTCCACTATTGCTTCTGGGGTTTTTATTACTTGGCGGCCACAATCAAGTGGCGCATTACCGCCACCAAGTGGCGAGGCATCTAATGTCCGCGACTGGCGACCGCAAACACTGCAGCGTCCGTCGCTGTTTTTTTTTTTTATTATTAAATCTTGAAAGAACGTTTATTTTAACCCATCTGAATGACTCTAGAAACCCTGCGGCAAAAAAAATAGAAAAAGTCACATTTCTCCCGTTACCGTAATGTCTAGAAAAGAACGCGCTCGAATTTTTTTTTTCAAAATTAACCTTTTATTTAGTGTTACACATTACAAGGCACATCTCACATATTAAGGAATGTCTTCAGAACATTATAAACTGAGAACGCGCTCGAATTCGCTGTCTTTCACGGTTTCCATTATTGCTTCTGGGGTTTTATTACTTGGCGGCACACAACCAAGTGGCGCATTACCGCCACCAAGTGGCGAGGCATCTAATGTCCGCGACTGGCGAAAGCAAACACTGCAGCGTCCGTCGCTGTTTTTTTCTTTTTCTTGAAAGAACAATTTAAACAATCCGACATTAATAACAAAATTTACAAGAAAATAACATTAAATTAAAAAAAGTAAGAATATATATACGATAATTTGGAGAATAAAAAATATGAATAAAAAAACTTAAAGGTTCACAAAAGGTTAAAGGTTTCTATCTAAAAAAAACCAAACAAAATATTCTCCAAACACAATGTAAAAGGTCATTTGCATCTGTTTTTAATAAATTGACACAGGTCAGACCAGAAACTTTTAACATAGACACATTTCCAAGTATTCAGGGGGTCGTCCACAAAACGACCACGCAATATATATCAGGGTTAAAACGAGTTAGATATACTTTTGTAGAGTAATACCTATGTACTATTTCCTTTACATTGTTTCTCAAAAGAAGTTTGTTGGGACTACTCCAAATACACTTCCACTTCAGTCCTTTAATGTTGTTATTCCAAAAGGTTCTCTTTGATATTAATATTTTAAGGTTAAAGGGAAGCCAGTTTTCCATACAGCTGTATTATATAGGTCTAAGCAGGGTGATCTAATATGAGGGTTTATTATACCCCTATGGAGCATAATTACCCCGCACGGACTGGCATTTCTGACTATCGTAAATTCCCTTAATGAACAAGTCAATTTAAATCCATCCATCCACCCATTTAAATCCGTCCATCGTTAATAAAAAAAAAGAAAAGGTCACTGGTCGCGCGTTACCGTAATGTCTACAAAAGAACGCGCTTGATTTAGCTTTATTTCACGATTTTCACTTTTTTACCCATCCGAGGAAAAAAAACATTTAATGGTCACAGGTCGCATGTTACCGTAATGTCTAGAAAGTAACTCGCTAGATTTCGCGATTTCCACTTAATTATCTTCTCCAAAAACCCGCTTACTTTAACTGCCGGATAAAGTTCAGAAACTCTCCTACTTTTGGGTGGTACTGAACAGACCGGGACTGTTCTTCTTTATCTAATATGAGAAATAAACGCGAAGAAAGTGCGCCGCTTGCGTTTGTGTTGCGCTACTTTTAGACGTTATTTGACGCGGCCCGGGTGTAGCGGACGAGGTGGCCGAGTGGTTAAGGCGATGGACTGCTAATCCATTGTGCTCTGCACGCGTGGGTTCGAATCCCATCCTCGTCGGCGAATCTCACGTTTTTCCTGTTTTTACAACGGAGAAAGTCGACCGAAGTGTCGCAGTTACGCGCGTTAAGCTCCGGAGGTCTGGAGCGCAAAAAAATCAACATCAATTTCAACATGTTATTCATCGGGATGGTTTTAAGGTGGTCCGGTCGCAACGCTTCAGGATATTCAGAGATGTTGCTGCAATGGGGCTTTATGGGTGAAATTGGCGATAAAAGATGTTTAACTGAAAAAAACAGATGTTACTTATAATGAAGTACAGATACTACAACTAACGCCATATAAATGTAAGTTTTTTTTGTTTGTTTTTTTATTAAGAAATAGCCGTTGGTTATAAAGTTCCCAGGATTTAATCTTGAAGAATGGTGCAAGGTTTATGATGAATACAGAGATAATCACCAGAAAAAAATAAGTTACTTTCGCCATCTACAGGTGTAACGCGGCTACTGCAACCTGCCGAGCCACATTTAAGGTGGATCAGACAATTCGAATAAGCCGCCAGCTTCAGCGTCGTCTTTTACGAACATTCTCTTACAGGGCTGCGGATGTCCCGTAATCCTAAACCGTCAACTGTATTTTACGATGAAAAGCGCGGCCGAACACACTGAAATATTTAAAAGCGAAATTGTTTATGAGAGGCGGATTTGGCAACCGCGCCGCAAGGACCCCGGCACGGCGAACTGGGCTGTCCGTATCATGTGCCTGTCACAAAACACCGAGTCATTAACCGTAATCAATGTTGTGCTCGGAATCGACCTTGATAACGTAGATCAAATTGAACGGTCGACAGTTCGTTTGGATTCAGCCGCTGTATCCAGGCCGATTTTTTTTCGTCGGCTTTCTACGAGCTGCACACAACGAGTCCAAAGGCCGCCCGCTTCTCCGCGTCACAAGACACTCATGCTTGTCCTCCGCACCTTCCTGCGAAATCGGGGACAGTTTGCGAGCCGCCGTTCGTTTCGGGATAAAGAGAATTGCCTGGTGCAAAGCAGGTAAAAACGTGCCCCGTAAGACGAGACGCGTGTTCGTAAGCGTCAATGTGTTTCCCCCCCCCCCCTGAAAACCGGTTTCTAACACATTAATAGCACAATGCACACGTTACTGTGGAACGTATTTATGTACTCTGCACTATTAAATTATCGTTGTCGCTCACGTACTATGGAATTGCGCCAGCAGTTGCAGCTGCAGCCCACTAGAGGGAGACAACGTCCTGCCTGTCGAGTGTGACGTCACTGTATTTAAAAAAACACGTTTTATTCCTTTATAAAGTTGTTCACCACAGACACCCATACCATCCTACCGAAAATCTTTATATAAATTACAAAAGCGTAAATCGGCAACAGTCGGGAGAAAAAAGTAAACAAGGTCACATGGATTTTTAAAAAGAAATAAACTCTCCTACTCGACAAAAAGCCATTTTCTGAGAAATAATGTGAAATGTAAAACCAGTTCCCCCTGTGATCCAGAACCTCCTGTAATCTGTGGAATTTCCTTCCCGGTCCTGTTCCTGCTAATAAATCTAAAGTGATAAAGTGAAATGATTGTCACTTGTGAGACACAGCAGCACAGCACACGATGCACACAGTGAAATGTGTCCTCTGCATTTAACCATCTCCCTTGGTGAGCAGTGGGCAGCCATGACAGGCGCCCGGGGAGCAGTGTGTGGGGACGATGCTTTGCTCAGTGGCACCTCAGTGGCACCTTGGCGGATCGGGATTAACCTTGTGATTACAGGGCCGCTTCCTTAACCGCTAGGCCACCACTGCCCCTATCGCTAATTAATTTAATAGGGACGTGTAGCCGGTTCGGTTTTAGATCCATGTTCGGAGTGGCTGCCCATTTCCCGGGATTCATCGGTGAAGGAATAATGAATAACCGAAGTTGTCTGTGCGGTTTTAGGATGTGTTCCACGCACCCCAAGGCCGCCGTGTGTCAGATGACCGCCACGCCCGACAAGGAGGCCAACTTCAGCGTCTGCCGGGACCTGGTGGAGCGGGCGAAGGCCGCGGGCGCGAGCGTGGTGTTCCTGCCCGAGGGCTTCGACTACATCGGCTCCAGTCGGGAGGAGACCCTGGATCTGTCGGAGAGCCTGGCCGGAGAGACCATGGGCCGCCACCGCCAGCTGGCCAGGTGCCGCCGCCACGCCGCGCCTCCTCGGCCCGCAACGCCGGCTCGGTGGTGGTAACGCGGCCCGTCTTCTCTGCCCCTGTGTCTGTAAGGGAGCTGGGGGTGTGGCTCTCGCTCGGAGGCTTCCACGAACGCGGGGAGAACTGGGGCGCCGACCGGCGGATCTACAACAGCCACGTCGTCATCAACACACAAGGCACCGTAACCCCAAAACACACACACACACACACACACACACACATTTTATTCTGGCACCTGACAGTGCGAACAATGCTCATGGTTTATAATTATAATAATAATTGTCTTTATTCCTTCTGCTCAGGTGAAATTGTTTCCATCTACAGGAAGGGGCACCTGTTTGATGTGGAGCTGACAGGAAGGGGCGTGTCCCTGAAGGAGAGCGCCTTCACCATCCCGGGGCCCCGCCTTGCGCCGCCAGTACAGACGCCTGTTGGCAAGGTCCCCCCCCCGCGTTATTTACTGCTCAGCGACCTACGACCTGTTATTACTATTCAGGGTTTCTTCGGTCAACGGAAACCTGGAAAAGTCATGGAATTTTTCTGGGAATCCGAAACTAAGTTCTGGAAAAGTTGTTGAAATCTGATTGACGCGTGAATGCGAAATGAAGTACGAAGTTTAAAACCAGCGCAGGTCTGTAGGATCTCTGCTGGCTTCACGGCTCCATATTCCACAAATTTCTCAGCCGCGTGTCTCCTCCACCGGAACGGGACGTCTCCGTTTTACTTGACGTGTACGTTGTTTTGTGCAGGTCGGTCTCGGCGTCTGCTACGACCTGCGTTTCCCGGAGCTCTCGTCGGCCCTTCAGAGACATGGAGCCGAGATTCTGACGTATCCGTCTGCCTTTACGGTGGCGACAGGCTCCGCCCACTGGGAGGTGAGCGTTCATGCACGGATGATTGTTTCTTGCTCATGGTTTGCTCCGCCCCCTCACGACTGACCCCACCCTGCGGCGCAGGTGCTGCTGAGGGCCAGGGCCATCGAGACGCAGTGCTTCGTCTTCGCAGCCGCACAGGTCGGGCGGCACCATGGTAAGCGGGCCTCGTACGGACACGCCCTCGCCGTGGACCCCTGGGGCGTGGTGCTGGCGGACTGCGGGGGAGCCGAGGCGGGCGTGGCCGTGGTGGAGGTGGATCTGCAGAGGCTTTGGGACGCCAGGAGAGACATGCCGGTGCAGCAGCACCGCAGGGAGCCGCAGTTCTATTGCAGCCTGGACTGAGCGTTTCCCACAATCCTTTGTGTTACCCTGTAAACTGATTTACTGCGGTACGTTGCACGCTGTGATTCGATAATTATCCGAACAGAAGGACAAAGTCGTGCAAATCTGTTCGATTACACAATAGCTACAACATTTTTGAGAGAATAAGATGTTTATGTAAAGTAAATGTTTAATAAAAGTCATGATTCATTATAATACACGAGTGGTTTTAATATTAAAATTGTTTTCAAATGCTGCATGACTATTATTACCTTTATCCAATGTGCCACCGAGGTCCTCTTGATGAAGGTACCGTCACCAAACGCTGCTCCCCGGGCGCCTTTCATGGTGCCCACTGCTCACCAAGGGTGATGGTTCAATACAGCGGACACGTTTCACCGTGTCACCGTGTGCTGTGCTGCAGTGGCTCACAATGACAATCGCTTCACTTTCACTTAATAGAATATCAGGGTGAATATAAAAAAATATTAAATATTTTTAATGAATCAGTTCAATAAATGATTCACTTTATTGAATCAGTTCAATAAAAACATACATTAATCAAGTTTATACATAAATACACAAAAGAAAAAGCAATTCATAGTCATCAACAATTTATTTTACAAAAATTTTGAAAGCGGAAATGACAGTATTCGGATTAAACAGTCTCAGAATACGTTGTCTGTGTGTCATACTTTTTTACTCCTTTTTTAACTCTTTTTATCAAATTTTTTTACTCATTTTATTCTATAACTGTGCAGAATAAAACCGAGTCGCTGCTGTAATTGTGCGCTATTGAAGATTTTGAAAAAGAAGTGAAGGATATTTGACAAAAACGCGGAGGCCGGACGTTCTGTCAGACGGGGTCACGACACCGGAAGTGAACGTCACCGACTCGGGAATGGGCTGAGAGGAGGAGAAGAGGAAGAGGAAGAGCAGGAGGAGAATATGCTGCCACCGCCGCGGCCCAGGGAAGCATGATTCGCGGCCCCGACGGCGGATTCGACGCACCGCGGAGGTAGGCGACCCTCCCTGCGGGGAGACCTTCTCCCGTCTCTCCGGGGTGCTGAATCATCTCCCGGCAACGGTTGCCCGGGCGACGCCTCCGTGGGATGTGGAGGAGGGAATCTGGGACCCAGTCCTCTTCCCTTTTCCAGGTTTCTCGGGTGTCCACGGAAGGACGCGTTATTAGGGGTGTTGGAGAACACCGATACGCCGATATATCGCCATATTTTACGTGCTGAGGTCGTATCGATATACTTTTGTGTACAAATTCAGTTCCGGGTTAGTTCACGTTGTTTTGGTCGAATTGTCGATGTAACATAGAATGCAAGATGCTGTGCGATATCACGGTATATCGTGATATAACCGCATGGTGAGGTCCTGGCCGACATACACCCCTACGTGTTACTGGTACAGTCCGGATAATCCCGGGGAAAGTTGGGATTCCGCAGGAACTGCCCGGGTCCTGGCAGTTTTATTTTTTACGCTCCGATCGTAGTAAAATCGCATTTCTGGCTCCAACTTCACCGGCTTGTGTTGCCGGTGGTTGTCCCTCCCACCCTGCCGACCTTCAGTAAGTTTGCGTCGCCTCCTTTTTCCGGCCGCCCCGCCCTCTGCGTGGCCCAGTTTGCGGTATTTTGGCGAAAAATGACTTTTTGCCGGTTGATGGTGTGCTGGCCGGGTCTGAAATGGAGCTTTCGTATTTTTATATACTCCATAACTGTGATAAATAATGGCAGTGAAGTAGATTATTTTGCTATTACGAGTGTTAATTATGTGAAATATCATTCAGAATGTTGAGAGTCGTTTCGCTCTAATTTTGAAAGGAGCCCAAATGGGGCTTGTGACCGTGTAACTCCTCACATGACCAGCCTGACCTCGGGGAGCCGGAGAAGAAGGAACGAAGACGAGAGTGCGCGTGTCTTTAGGAGGCGGCGGCGAGGCCGGAGGCTTGGTGAAGATCTCCCTGTTGGTTTCCCCGTCATGCGGAGGTCAGCTGGCTGTGTTTGAGTGCGATCCGGGCCTTGAGGGAGAAGCTTTGCTCTGGTGTACGAGGTGGAAGGAAGGTGGACGGCCATTAGTCGCCCTCACCGGGTAGTAATGGTTGTGCTGTGACCTCCTGTGCACCAGGGGGCGACAGCGAGCCACACATCGGCCTAAATTATCAAGCGTGTGGGCTGAAGTTTGGTTGGAACTACTTCCTAATATCAGCTTCTGATGGAGTTCGGGGGGTTACCTACGAAGAAGATAAGACATTTTGGGGGATTTTTGTCAGAAGTGAGGGTCAAAACCAGAACGCTGGCGTAAACCTAGCATTTGTGTGATCCGTAGGGCCCGGCGTAGCTAAATGGAGTCTGAGCAGCTTTTCAGCAGAAGCTACTACCGGAATAGCTACAACAGTATCACCAGCGCCAGCAGCGACGAGGAGCTTCTGGATGGCGCCGGCGTCATCATGGACTTCCACACCACCGAGGACGACAACCTGCTAGACGGGGATGCCTCCCCAGGTAGGGTTCATTTGTGGACCACACCCAGACCCATCTCACCTGCCTGCACCCATCACGCATCTCTGTCCAATCAGCACTTCCATCGCTGTTTCGGGAGCCATGGGTGGCGAAGAAGTCCATGAAGGTCCACGTTGGAGCCTTGTTGTGAAGTCGTCGTCCCGTTTTGCTTTGCGTTTGGGACGTTACCGTAGATCTGGACTGCATGGTACTAACCGTACACGTTCTTTACTGGGAAACAGACCACGCCCCCTTCACGCATCCATTCACATGCGGCCATTACGACGCTTTCCACGCTGTCCTACACTTTTGTGCTGGAAGGTTTTAGCGCCTAATTCAGCGCCGAATTAGCTGAAGTGTCCCCGGATTTGGGATGAACCTCGCTGTCGTTCCCCTAAACTTTTTAAACGTCTTGTTGAGTCGCGTACGGTCGGGTTCAAGTTCCAGTAGCACTTGTACTTTTGACATGGTTTGTTGCAACAATAATAAAGGGTCAATCAATCAATCAATAAATAAATACCCGTCTCTCTGCTGTTGTGTGTGTAGCTAGTAGTGTTTTTTCCTGTTGACCCAACGCTTTGTGTGTGTGTGTGTGTGTGTGTGTGTGTGTGTGTGTGTGTGTGTGTGTGTGTGTGTTTAGTCGAGAGAAAGGGGCGAAGTTTACCGGCGTTCCGGGATCTGTTCCGTCTGGAAGCTCGGGACTCCGGTTTGATATCGGTGTGTTTGTGGTTGGGACGGTCCGCCGCGGCGAGCCTCCGTGCGTGACGTGGCCCATTGTCCCGCCGCGCGCCTCGGGTTTCGCCCTCGTTCCGTGACCCGGTCCGCAGACGCCGCGTTTTGAGAACCTGTCGAGAAGCAGGCGTGACGTGGCGCATGCCTGAAGACGCCTCCCCAAAACCGGTTTGGCGCCCTGCGCGACTACGACTTCAGGAAGCCGAGATCTCTCGTGCAGCCGCGACGGGCCGAGGGTCCCTGCTGGACGCGTCCCGTGTCTCCCGCACCTTGGCTGTGTGTTGGACGGGGACGACCCAGCAGCTGGACGTGAGGGGCCTGGAACTGAACTGGACTTTTAAACCCAATTAGGACTGAATGGCCAGTGTCGAGGGGGAGGAGTCTGGGCGTCGTCATGAGAACCGTCCTCGCTGATTGACAGGTACTGACGTTGGTGAACGGTTGTGAGGATTTGCTGTCAGTTTACGCCGTTCTGGTGACGTTATGTAACTGTGAATTGTACTGCGGTTGATGAGCGCGATTTAAAAGTAAAAGCGGGGCCGAAGCGACCGGCAGTTATGGTAAAGAAGGCGGGGCTTGATGATAAACCTGATCCGGGATATTTTCTTTGTATATTAGACAACTGTGATTTATCATCCATGTAATGTAACGTGGGTTTGTTGTTATTAATATTAATAATATTTTGGTGTGCGGCTCTAGTGTAGAATTCCGTTCTGTTCCTGTGTGGATCGGTAGATTCTTCCAGTTCAAGGCTCAGCTGTCGCCCGTAGCAACTGAGCAGCTCGTCCCCCCTCCCTCCCTCCCTCCCTCCCTCCCTCTCCCTCCCTCTCTCTCTCTCTCTCTCTCTCTCTCTCTCCCTCCTTATCGTCTTTCCTGTGATGACATCATCAGCCCCACAGCCAACAGTCAGCTGCTGCAGTGAGCGACGACGGCGAGAGACGTGCTCACACACACACACACACACACACACACACACACACACACACGCGCGGCGTATGAACATGTCAGGCGGCGTTCCCTCCCGAGCTGCCTAGCTGCGCTCGCCCTCGCCATGGAGGAGCGGTCGGAGGACCCGTACCTCCCCTACGACGGGGGAGGAGACGCCATTCCTCTGCAGGAGCTGCCGAAGCGAGGTACGACGCGCCGTCCCTCCCCCACCCGCCGCGCCTCGCGTCCATAATCCGGCTGGCTGCGGCGTGTCTGTCGACTGGAGCCTGTGTGTGTGTGTGTGTGTGTGTGTGTGTGATCGTGTGGTAAACACGGTCGCTTCTCGCTCCTTGTACGTTAACCTTGACAACAACTGACCCGGGGAGAGAGAGAGAGAGCGAGAGAGGGGCAGCCATTATGGAGAGTTAGCTGAGCCCTGCCAAATACGTGTGTATGTGGGGCCGTGAGTCTTATCACTGATTGGTGGAGTGTGTGTGTGTGTGTGTGTGTGTGTGTACTTTACACTGTAGTGAATGCAAAGGGTGTGATTGCTGAAGTATTTTGTTCTATTAAGCAAATACGCCTTCTGTATGTGTGTGTTTGTGTGTGTGTGTGTGTGTGTGTTTGTGTGCGCGCGTGTGTGTGTTTCCTCAGATATGGCCAATAGATGAAGACTTGTTGATTTGATCGTTTTTTTTGAGACAAGTCAGTCGTTCTTCTGCGAATATCTGGCTGCTTTGCATGAATACTTGAGCTTGAGAGATGTTTAGTGTGTGTTGGTGAAATTGGGAAATTGGAGGACCTGCCGGTTCGTACCCGGTACGTGACACGACACCAGACCTTCTGAACCGCCACCGTGGTGTGACGGGATGTGTGATGATGACGTACGCGTGCTTCCTCTACGGATTTAGACGTGTAATGGAGACCGGGTGGGTAGAACCTCGCACGCTGAACTGAAAGTGGTACCCGGGTTTGGTTTCCGTGACGTCGGGGACGGTTTTTGTGGAGGTGTGTTGCTCTGAGATCAGAATTGAACGTGACTTGCGTACCTTTTTTCCTCTCGACTCGTGTGGGAACGGGGTGAGGATGAGGGAGGTGGAGTCTGAGCTCTGACTCAGCGCTAAGCTCTGCCGTGGGAGGATGGGTGGCGGCGGTGGCGGCGGCGAAGCCACCTGAGGACGGGGGGACTTTGTGATTTCTCTTGCCACCTCCATCTATGTTTTGCTCTTCATTCATGCATTTTGGCTGATATTGGATTTCTCAGTATCAATTATTTAGCCAAATGTTGTTTTTTTTTTGTTAAATGAGTGTTACCATGGTAATTATTTAATTCTTACTTCATACACTTGATGTTCATTTCTGTACCATTTACATTTTTTACAGCATTTACCAGACGCCCTGATTGACTTACAGTCAGTAGTTACAGGGACAGTCCCCCCCTGGAGACACTCAGGGTTAGTTGTCCTGCTCAGGGACACGATGGTAGTAAGTGGGGTTTGAACCTGGGTCTTCTGGTTCATAGGAGAGTGTGTTACCCGCTAGGCTACTACCAGCCTGACCTCGACCAGATTATAACACCGTCTGGACTCGTCTCTCATTATCATGGGAAGAATGTCAGTAATCGGTTTATGAAATCCTGTCTTCTGCTTCCCTCTCTGATGGCAGCCAGTCGGACATGACAGCCCCGCGGTCGTGTGGAACCCGGTCCGACTCTCAGATGCCGCAACCTCAACCACTTTCCTGGTGTGAAAGTGAGATGATTGTCGTTGTCAGTGCAGCACACAGTGAAACGTGTCCTCTGGATTTAACTCTCACCCTTGGTGGGCACCATGACAGGCGCCCTGGGAGCAGCGTGTGGGGACGGGACCTACATCGGGGGGTCGCCACTGTCCCACGTTGGGCCTAAATTATTTCCACGCGCACAGATGCGCGGAGAGTACAAGATGGCATGTCTCCTCCTTCGTGTTGATCACCTTCTGTCTTCAGAGGCTGTGATGTTCTGGTGGAATGAGTGGCAGGTAGGCAGTTGTAGCCCCTCCCCCCTCCGCCTGTCTGTCCATCAGATCGTCAGTTCCTCAACCTGGTGGCCCAAAGCGCTGTCCGTCTGAGCGTAAACTCCACGCCGGATCGCGGTTTGCTGCTGGTGTGTGCTGTAAGTGTTCCGTTTGTGCGGTTTGAAATGTACCTTGGACGCATCACGTCTCGTTCCTCGGAGACCGGAGCGATGAGACGTCACCCCAGCGCACACCATGGCTGGAAACGGGCCCACGATCGGTTTCACGGTCACGGTTTTATATAGGCCTGAATTTCACACGTCTTTACATTCCTGGGCATTTACATTCCGCACAGATTACTCCACGTTCTCTGGATCGGTTCTGGATTTCTGGGCCTCGTGACGCCCTGCTGAGCGCTAGTTACCGCATTTTCACGTACAGGCCGATTTCAGGCCCATCTTGTGTCAGTAAATTGTTGTTTTTTTGACACAAAGTTCACACTTACTGTTATTTCACTCACTTCTGTGTGTAAAAATCATAATAGCAAAAAAAAAAAGAGCGAGCAGAGATCTGTGAGTCGGGGTAAATTTCCCCGTCTCTTGTCAGCCAGAGTGAGGGGTGATGGGAAATGTAGTTCTATATTCTTTTGCACACGTCCAAAAACATGTTGAGCGCCTTGCAGTCCTTTCGAAGTGGTGTAGTTCCAGCAGTACACCGCTACAGACCGTGTACCGTGGGGCAGCTGCGGCCTGGCTGTTAATCGGAAGGTTGTGGGTTCGAGTCCCGAACCGCCATGGTGCCACTGAGGTGAAGGTCCCGTCCCCACACGCTGCTCCCCGGGCGCCTGTCATGGTGCCCACTGCTCACTCAGGGTGACGGTTAAATACAGACGAAACGTTTCAGTGTTGCCTTTGTGTAGGAAGCTGGTTTTGTCTGGTTTTGTGTGAATGACGCGAGTAAAGCTGGTTAGCCGCGTTAGCAGGCCGGCGGTGGGCCACGCCTGCAGCCTGCTTGCTGTGAGCTCCCGTTTGGCGCGTGGCCTGGCCTCCCGCACTTCCGAGCCGCCCGCTGTTTCGGGAACTATCCCTGCTGGGCGTGTTGGTCATGTGACGACTAACCGCGGTTAACGAGAGGTTTCCTTCTAATTTTGCATTCAAATGCATTTTGACGTTTCCGTCCCCGCAGGCTCTAACTACGCCATGTCCAACGGCGGCGGGGTGGTGAGCAGCTCCACCCACCTGCTGGACCTGCTGGAGGAGCCCATTCCTGGCGTGGGGACCTACGACGACTTCCACACCATCGACTGGGTGCGGGAGAAGTGCAAGGACCGCGAGCGACACCGGAAGGTAGGGATATTTAAGTTTTTAAAAGTGAAGTGATTGTCACATGTGATACACAGCAGCACAGCACACGATGCACACAGTGAAATTTGTCCTCTGCATTTAACCATCACCCTTGGTGAGCAGTGGGCAGCCATGACAGGCGCCCGGGGAGCAGTGTGGGGGGACGGTGCTTTGCTCAGTGGCACCTCAGTAGCATCTTGGCGGATCGGGATTCGAACCGGCAACCTTCTGATTACGGGGCCGCTTCCTTAACCGCTAGGCCACTACTGCCCCGCAAGGGGGCGAGAGGGAACATATGGCGGGGCGGCGGCAGCCTAGCGGGTAAGGGAGTGGCCCCGTAATCAGAAGTTTGCTGGTTCGAATCCCGATCAGGTGCCTCTGAGGTGTGCCGGAAGAGATCCGTGAAAGTCCACACAGTTTTGGAGCAGACATCGTCTTTTCCCCGGACACGTCTCCTTTTCGAAATGTGGAAATTGCGTCCGGCCGCCAGGCTGTTAGAATTGTTTCGTAGTTTTTGTCATGCTAGTCGAAACAAAGCTCAAATCTGGTCGGCCTGGTTCTGTTGCCAGTATATCCCAATTAGTATAGCGGAAAGGGTTTTAAATTAAAGACCTTATTATCGCTGAGCAATCATAATTAGGACTGTCCACCACCCCTCAGTGCAGAAGGACATCCTCAATGTACACGAAACAAAGCGGAAAAGATAAAAAAGGACACTTGAGCGCTTGCTACCGGAGTTGTACATAGTTCAAATTAACATATATTACATCTTGGTTAAATACATTATATATAATTCAGCATTAGTGGTAAATATATATATTGTGTATCGCGATATTAAAATATTCCTGCCGGAAGGCACGATATTTCGAGATGAGTTACATTTTATTTATTCACTTATTTGAAACCTTGACGACAGCGTGACCCCTGACCCGGAAGTTCTGTGCGAGGCCTCATGTGACCTGGACTGGAGCACAGGTGTCTGCTGTTTAAACACTTCCCGTCTCCGATTACTCCGGAGAACGCGGGCCGGATCCACGAGCCGGATCCTCGTCCGCCTGTGCTGTGTTACAGCTCTCCGCTGTGTAATAGAGGACAGTGTCCACACACAGTGCCGAGAGCGGCGGAAACGCGCCGTTCCTTCGGGAATATCGATGTAATTCCCGAGAAGCTGCTTCATTTTGTGTGTGTGTGTGTGTGTAGATTAACAGTAAGAAGAAGGAGTCAGCGTGGGAGTTCACCAAGAGCCTGTACGACGCCTGGTCCGGATGGCTGGTGGTGACCCTGACCGGACTGGCCTCAGGTACGGCCAGGAGACACGTTTTCAAAGGGATCATCGCTGCTGCGCCCTGCGATTTCTTCGCTCGCAGCTACTGCGGGGTTTCAGAAGGTCGGAGAGTGAAATGTACACGGCCCTGAAACCTCGGCCTGGTGGCGGTTTGAACCGTGCTGCAGCTAGACTGGGAGGAGGGTGGGAGTAGCCTGGTGGGTCAGAAGACCACAAAGTCCCAGGTTCAAACCCCACTTGTTACATTTACATTTCTGGTATTTACCAGACGCCCTTATAGTCAGAAGTGACGGGGACAGTCCCCCCCTGGAGACACTCAGGATTCAGTGTCTTGCTCAGGGACACAATGGTAGTAAGTGGGGTTTGAACCCGGGTCGTCTGGTTCATAGACGAGGGTCTTACCCACTTAGCCATTACCACCCCATACCTCCCCGGGGGGGACTGTCCCTGTAACAACTGGATTTTGATACCGGTGTTACATATTTGCAACAGAAGATGTGATGATTGAAGAGGACACACTAGTCCGCGCTTTAAAACGAAAGAGGAACGGTCATGTGACCCCTTGGTCTCTCAGGTGCTCTGGCTGGCGTGATCGACATCGCAGCCGATTGGATGAACGACCTGAAGGAGGGCGTGTGTCTGAGCGCCATGTGGTTCAACCACGAGCAGTGCTGCTGGGGCTCCAACGAGACCACGTTCGCCGAGAGGGACAAGTGTCCGCAGTGGAATTCGTGGGCCGAGCTGATCCTGGGTCAGGCAGAAGTACGCGCCCGCTCCTGCTTTATTTCCTTACGAATCGACACGTTTTTTGAGGCAGAAATACGCCAACCGCTTTACGCCACGGTTAACGTGTCCTCTCCCTCTCAGGGCCCAGGTTCTTACATCATGAACTACTTCATGTACACCTTCTGGGCTCTGTCCTTCGCCTTCCTGGCCGTGTGTCTGGTGAAGGTGTTCGCCCCCTACGCCTGCGGCTCTGGTATCCCTGAGGTGAGTCCCCCCAGCCACCGTCCGGACAAACTCTCGAACCCAGTCTCCCTGCCACCTCCAGACAGCTGTGACCGACCAATCCCAGAGTTCAGCGTTAAATGAAAGTAAATTAACACCTACGGGTCACTTCAAAATTCCGTGCGGTCTGGCCAACCTCCAACCCGACCTTTAACCCTAAGCGCATCATACTTGTCCTACAAGAAATCCTCCCTACGCTGCACCTTTCTACGCGGCTCAACCCACCGGGCAGGAGCGGGGAGGTACAGCGCCACCTACAGGTCTGGAGGGGCGTTAAAGCACAATTCTTTTACAAACTGAAAATCCGTTTTAGAGAAAGGCGTTCTCGCGTGGACGTGACATGTTTGTGGGGGTGCCAGGTTAGAGTTGAATACGCTGCTCTTAGTGCTGAAGGAATAAAAGCAGCAGCAGAAGAAGAGAGATGCGCACAGGGCAACGGGCCACCCCAAAACCCGTAATTTTTACCACGTCTCCCTGTCCCCGGCAGATCAAGACGATCCTGAGCGGGTTTATTATCCGGGGCTACCTGGGGAAGTGGACCCTGATGATCAAGACCATCACGCTGGTCCTGGCTGTGGCCTCGGGACTCAGTTTGGGCAAAGAGGGGCCGCTCGTGCACGTGGCCTGTTGCTGTGGCAACATCTTCAGCTACCTCTTCCCCAAGTACAGCAAGAACGAGGCCAAGAAACGAGAGGTCTGTCTGTCTTTTTTTGTCCATGGACCACTCGGGTCTAGAACTTCTTCATTCTCTTCATACTTACTGGTCTACATCAGTGGAAATGCCATATTTTTAAAAAAGGAACGGGATGTATGTTGATACCGAGCCTTGGTGATACCGAGCCTAGGATTCAGGATGTAGGGTCGTTGGTTTTATATGATCTAGATCAACGATTGTGGTAAATTTCAACTCGGATCATCGTACTAGCATGAGTGGAAATGAATAGGCGTGTAGAACACAATTTCCAGGTCTTACTGTCCAGGAAGTGGACAGTAAGCATATTGTGATCAGCTCCATCAGAACGTCCACACGTGAACGTTTTGGGTGAACTTTAGATCTGCTGCAGTTCGTGTGGGATTTTGACTGCTGCCGTGTTCCACCTGCAGGTGCTGTCGGCAGCGTCTGCGGCTGGCGTGTCCGTGGCGTTCGGTGCTCCGATAGGAGGAGTCCTCTTCAGCTTGGAGGAGGTATGTTCTCGATTACAGATACCAAGGCCTGGACTCGCTGGCATTTGAGCACAGGGGTTCGGAACCTTGATAAAAATGAGCCTGCTCGACCTTCAGACCAGTTTATTGGATAACTAGTCATTGTGAGACACTGCAGCACAGCACACAGTGACGCGGTGAAACGTGTCCTTTGTATTTATGCATCACCCTTGGTGACAGTGGGCACCATGACAGGCGCCCGGGGAGCAGTGTGTGGTATTCAAACAATTCAAATTGGAATTTTCCAATTACGGGTTCACATCCTCACCCACAGTGAGAAAGTGGTGGCCTAGCGGTTAAGGAAGCGGCACCGTAATCAGAAGGTTGCCGGTTCGAATCCCGATCCGCCAAGGTGCCACTGAGGTGCCACTGAGCAAAGCACCGTCCCCACACACTGCTCCCCGGGGCCTGTCATGGTGCCCACTGCTCACCAAGGGTGATGGATAAATGCAGAGGACAAATTTCACTCTGTGCACCGTGTGCTGCTTTCACGTTCACCCGCTAGGCAAGGAGCCCAAACTTGCTGGTGCTGGTGACATTCACGATTTTGAGGTTCATATGTCAGAGAAATGGCGTCTGGTGGGGATTAATCTGTTGGACGTTCTCTGCTAACGTTGTGTAGGTGAGCTACTACTTCCCCCTGAAGACGTTGTGGCGCTCGTTCTTCGCCGCGCTGGTGGCGGCGTTCGTTCTGCGCTCCATCAACCCGTTCGGGAACAGCCGGCTGGTGCTGTTCTACGTGGAGTACCACACGCCCTGGTACCTGTTCGAGCTGGTGCCCTTCATCCTGCTGGGCGTGTTCGGGGGCCTGTGGGGCGCCTTCTTCATCCGTGCCAACATCGCCTGGTGCCGGCGCCGCAAGTCCACGCGCTTCGGCAAGTACCCGGTGCTGGAGGTCATCACCGTGGCGGCCATCACGGCCATCGTGGCGTTCCCCAACCCCTACACGCGCCAGAACACCAGCGAGCTGATCAAGGAGCTCTTCACCGACTGCGGCCCGCTGGAGTCCTCGCAGCTCTGCCAGTACCGCAGCCAGATGAACGGCACCCGCGCCTACTCCGACGTCTCCAGCCAGCCGTCCACGCCCGGCGTCTACTCCGCCATGTGGCAGCTCTGCCTGGCGCTGATCTTCAAGATCGTCATGACCATCTTCACCTTCGGACTCAAGGTGAGCCGCGCGTCCTCCGCGTGGACCCGTCCCCGTCCCGGGCGGCGCTCACCGTCCTTCTCCCCGTCTCCAGGTGCCCTCGGGCCTGTTCATCCCCAGCATGGCTATCGGGGCGATCGCGGGGCGCATCGTGGGCATCGCGGTGGAGCAGCTGGCGTACTACCACCACGACTGGTTCCTGTTTAAGGAGTGGTGCGAGGTGGGCGCCGACTGCATCACCCCCGGCCTCTATGCCATGGTGGGTGCGGCTGCTTGTCTGGGTGAGTGCTCGTTTTTTGGGGGTTCGCGAGTATATCGTATAAACGTCCAGCCCGAGAAAGTGTGGCAATTTTCCCGCTCAGGTGGAGTGACGCGGATGACCGTGTCCCTGGTGGTCATCGTGTTCGAGCTCACCGGGGGGCTGGAGTACATCGTCCCGCTCATGGCGGCCGTGATGACCAGCAAGTGGGTGGGCGATGCATTCGGGCGCGAGGGGATTTACGAGGCGCACATCCGCCTCAATGGCTACCCCTTCCTGGACGCGAAGGAGGAGTTCACCCACACCACGCTGGCGCGGGAGGTGATGCGGCCGCGCCGAAGCGACCCGCCCCTTGCCGTGCTCACGCAGGACGACCTCACTGTGGAGGAGCTGCAGACCATCATCAGCGAGACCAGTTACAACGGTTTCCCCGTCATCGTGTCCAAGGAGTCACAGCGGCTGGTGGGGTTTGCCCTCCGTAGGGACATCACCATCGCCATCGGTGAGCAAAGTTGTGAGCCTTCAAAATACGGTACAGGCCAAAAGTTTGGACACACCTTCTCATTCAACGTGTTTTCTTTATCTTCATGACCATTTACGTTGGTAGATTCTCACTGAAGGCATCAAAACTGTGAATGAACACATGTGGAGTCCAGACTTTTGGCCTGTTCGGTACTAACTAACCCATGAAATATATCAGCATGCGTCATAGCTTTAAACCCCACTTACTACCATCGTGTCCCTCAGCAAGACACTTAACCCTGAGTGTCTTCAGGGACTGTCCCTGTCACTACTGATTGTAAGGCGCTCTGGATAAGGACGTCTTAAGTTGAAGTTGAGCTTTATTGTCATTCCAGCTACATACGTGTTAGACGTAACCTGGTGCTACATGTAACATTTAAACAGCGTTACATACTGACATTAAGTGCACCATTTTGGATGGTGCACTCGAAGTTAGTGCAGCGCCGTCATCTTGGCTCCAAGGTAAATGCGGTAAGTAATTTGAAGCGCTTATATCACAGACAGAAAGTCACAGAGTGCCGTACAACGGTGAGACAAAATAAAACGTGGAAGAATCCCAGAAACGCAGTATAAAACATTACATAAACAACAAGCAGAGGCGTAGCAGAAAACGAAACACGGGAACCGTAAAACTGAGATTCCACTGAAGCGGCAGCGCGCAGGTCGTACGGCCTGGAGTTGTCAGTCGAGTACGAGGGACCACTAACAGGCGGTGCATTCGGGTGCTGGACCACGCAGGGCTCTGTAAGCGAGAACCAGGACGAGTGCAGGATTGGAGCGACGTGGTCGTGTTTATTACAGCAGCTGCATGTCCGGCCAGGACTTTCTCACGGTTGGGTACAGGGCACGTCACCGGATTACAGCTTCCCTCGACCCTTCCAACGCCCTCCGAGGGCTTATGGGGTTGCAGACATTGAAACGGACTTGAGAACCTGAAATATTTACCGCTTCTCGGTGCGAGCGCAGCCGTCTGGTAATCCACGGGCGTGGACCAAGCTGCACCCGCGGGCGTAGAGCGGCTTCCGCCCTGCTGATACCAGGCCTTTCGGCTTTTATCTGGGCCCGCCCGCTTCTCAGAATGGATTTGAGCGCCGTTATCGCGTTGTGTTTTTTCCCTGTGCGTAGTTTCCCACCCTCAGTTTTAAAAAATGCCGTTTACCAGACGCTCTGCACTGGACACCAGGGGCCAAAATGTAATTTGACCCTGTGGCCCTGGACCAGATTTTCACTGCGCTATAATTTATTCAGCACCACCACCAGGGAAACCTTATACTATTATGTCAGTTGGCTGAATATCGGCTGAGATGGGCAGACTTCCTGTTTGGTGGTTTTGTCAATGATTTTGACTATATTAGATGAAGTGTCCCCGCACTGATGACTTCAGGGAGTGGCCACTAGTTGCTGGTTACCTAACTACCCACCCAGTCCATTCTGTTAAGATGAACTTTAGAGAGATTTTTATTAACAAAGTTGAAAAAGGGGAGGAGCCTGCAGGCGTGATTGACAGCTTTCTAAACAACCTAATACCACTTGTACGCTGACGTGGCCACTCCCACTATCAGCATGCAGATTTATTAGAATTTTAGTTCAAGAGTGACTGGATGTGGCATAGAGGACACTTTAAATAAGTCTAGGGCTGCTACTAACGGTTATTTTAATAGTCCATTAATCATTAATTTCCAACCCTTTACTGAATTTAGCGATGTCACAGCCCCATATAAGTAGCTTCTTCCATTCGTGCCACTGTGCCAGTGATCTATAAACATGGTGGCGACCCATTAGGGCAGGTATAGGCCACCTTGTGTCATGTTGTCACGACCGCGTCTGTGCTCAGGCTGTACAATGTCACCTTTGTTGGACCGGTGTTGTCAAGTTACACGTTTCTTACCCTGAAAAAGGATGGTGTTTTTGAGCCCGTGTGACAACTTCCCATTTTTACAGTGAAACAGCTGGGTTTTGGTGTAAAATTGGTGAACGCGCCTCCACTGATCGTTCAGAAATACTTAACAACGTCCTCTCTTTTGTCTCCAACAGAAAACGCACGTCGTAAGCAGGAGGGCATCATGCTGAACTCCCGAGTGTACTTCACCCAGCACGCCCCCACCCTGCCCGCCGACAGCCCCCGTCCGCTCAAGCTGCGCTCCATCCTGGACATGAGCCCCTTCACGGTCACGGACCACACCCCCATGGAGATCGTGGTGGACATCTTCCGCAAGCTGGGCCTCCGCCAGTGCCTGGTCACCCACAACGGGTGAGGCGCCGGGGGCGATGGGTGCTGTGGGCCTCGCGATGCGTTGCACTTTTCCGACCCGCGCTGAAGCGTTGGATGGTGGGCGGCGGGATGTGGTGATGCGGGTCACGTCCTGTCTCTGTCCCCTCGCGCCACCGTGCTGGCTTTCGCGTGGCCACCTCTGCTTACGCTGCACCCGTCTGCATGCAAATTCCATCTCTCGGAACGATTCCTGGTGTCAATGGCATGTGTACGCGCTTCTGCGGTGTCTCCATGGCAACTTTCATACTTCATATCACCAACTTTCACTTTTCAGATGTGCCACGTTTGAAGGAAGGGAGTTTTTTATTTTTATACAGGAATTCAATTAATAATAGGTCGTATTAGAATAAATTCCTGGACTATTAGCAATTAATAGTCAAGATTTTTCCACAGATTTGATCAGTATTAATCAGTACTAACCAGTACAACAATAGAGCTTTAACAGTCGAAAGTTCCCTTTTTGGTGGGGATCACATTGAAGATGGATAACATTTTTTCCCCCAGATCTTCATCTCACGATTATGGAATTTCAGCAGTGGAAGGATAATAAATTACCGCTAGTATTCCACTGTGTTTGTGGCACCAGCACCGGCGCTATTCGCCACGCCTTGTGGGTAGGGTTCGGGTGAGAGAGAACGGTAAGTGGTCGATGGCACGTTTTTCTCAGCAAGAACTCGGGGTCTTGTGGGCTGGGCGAGGCTGACGTACACACCCACCTTGGTGCAATTATTTCATTCTTTCATTTGTTCTTTTATTTATGAATACGTTTTTTTCCTTTTTTTTGGAATTGTTTATCATTTTATCATTAATTTAATGTGAGATAATTTGTTGAGTATTGCTTATGTTGAATGTTGCTCTTTGGTTTTATTCTGATTTGTGTTGTGTCGCAGTGTGTGTGTCTGTGTGTGCGGTAAGTCAACATGGTGGTGGTGTGTGTTTGCAGGATTGTGTTGGGAATCATCACTAAGAAGAACATTTTAGAGCATCTGGAAGAGCTCAAGGAACGCGTGGAGCCCCTGGTGATTAGCCCCGCCCTGACTCTGCCCACACTTCTTAGGCCCCGCCTCTTAGAAGGGATGCATGAAACTTTGAGTGAAAACGATGTCTGGCAGTCCCCGCCCACCAACACCTAACAAGCCAATCAGCTTCGGGGGGGTTTTCAGGCTCACTGGGGACGTTACTGCGGTGACTCTTTAACATTCCGGAACTCTAATAGACAAATATGTGTGTTTTTGGGGAACTGTCAAATGGAAAAAGATTAAATTATAACTGTATATAGTTATAATTTAGCGCTGCACGATTCTTGATCCATTTGGTATTTTCATAAATTCCCATTCTTCAAAAATCCACAAATTTCTGATTGAGCTCACAAATTACATTTAAAAGTAACAGCAATTTTTCAAACCCTCTGTATTTTTAATGTTGAAATCCGAATGTACAATTAATCTAATATAAACTTGGATTAATCGTGCAGCCGTACTTTATTGTTGAGGTAGTTGCCGTTCTATTGGTAGTTCTGTTCATTTTTTATTTTTTTTTATATATATATATAAACTCTATACATTTATCGCCCGAGCACACAAATTGACTTTTGCATCTCTCTCCTTTTCCTGCTCCTTGGCTCTACGACAGATCGATGACCTCTGACCCCAGAGTGTAGAGCTGCCGTGTTGAATTGGCGAGTAACCACCGTTTTGTAGCACGACAGAAAGCTTCCACCCTACTTTGTGAATCCTGCTGTAGAGAATCTCTAGACGTGGAGTGCTGTTGCCGTGGTGACCGTGTGGCTGTAGAAGACCCCTTAGCGTTAGCGACTGTCCCCATCCCAGTCAACAGTTGTGTATATATATATTTATACCAGTCCCGCTGATGTGTGTGTGTGTGTGTGTGTGCGCGCGCCACATTTCACTAGTGTTTCATGCCTCCTGATCAGTGTTACTAACCCGCTAGTGAAATTCTGCGCTTTCACACACACAACAATCCGGAACTCTCCGTGTAGCTTCCACCGCCCTCTTCTAATATGTCCAGGATGTAAGGGTCTCTCTGCTGCACGTTTCCCACCTCTGGTCACCCCGTGACGGGGAGTCCTGAAGCGTGCGTTTCGACGGGTGCCGGGGGCCGTGGGGTCTCGTTTCCTCTCTGGGGGCGGAGTCCAGGTTGTACAAATGACCAGTGGCCATAGAAGCCTGGAGCAAACGATGCCCCACAGGCCCCCGGTTCGCCACCTTCGGTGATCCGCTGAGAATCACTCTCCCGTTCTGGTTTCGGGCTTCCTGCTTCCTGCTCGGGCACTTTTACTCGGCACGTTCCGCTCATCTTTTGGTTGGCTTAGCGGTGGAGATGATCGTTCACCTCTGACCTCTGAAGAAGATGAAGTGGATCTCCTTCAGCACGTGTTCCTGACTGACCCCCCTCTCTCCCTGTCTGTCAACAGGCGTCTCCTTGGTATTATTACAAAAAAAGACATCCTCCGTCACATGGCCCAGATGGCAAACCAAGACCCCGAGTCCATAATGTTCAACTAATTCCATCCTTCAGCACCCACGCGAGAGTGGAGGAGGAGAGCGAGGAGGAGGTTCGCCTGCTGGACAACTCGTCCTCATGACCACACGCCAACACCCCCACCCCCACGCTGCCCAGATCCGGACTCGGGTCGCGAGGGCGCCCCCTGCTGGCCAGGAACTAGAGAGAGACACACGCCATCCTGCTCACGGTCAACGTACCCTCACCGCTGTTGATTGACCTTTTTTTCGGGCCGGGGACAGCTAAAGGTCGAGATGAAACAACCTGGACGGGGTTCCCTCTGCGGTCACACTCCCTTACTACCGAGTAATGTTTACCTGTAAAAACACGGGGGGAAATATCCGCCCTACATTCCAGCCAGGCGGTCCGGTGATCCCTGTAGCTTTATCTGCATCAACCATGGAAAAGCATTATAACAACGTGCGCGTGTGTGTGTGTGTGTGTGAGAGAGAGAGAGAAGCAGAAGCAGAAGCGGGTGTGTGTTCATTTACGTTCCCCTCCGCCCACGTGAGAAGAAGATCCAGAACTACGTGTACGATACGCCGAGGTGTTCCAAATCCAAGCCTGGAATTCCTGTTTCCTGTCATCGGCCGCCAGTCAAGTCCCCGCAGTTCCGTGTCCAGTTCCGTGTCAACTGGCTCCTGAAGTTCCGTTTCCTGTTATAAAACTGCTACTTTTATCCGTATATTCCCAGTGTACATTTACCAGTCAGCGGGGTCCACTGCTGCCCCTATAGGAGAAATGCTTGAATGGCGTCCAGCAGCGGACTACACGACTGTCGTTTTTCTGTCATCTTCTGTTCAGAAGTTAATTAATGCCAAATTACAAAAGAATTAAAGTTTCTCTAAACTACAGCAATCTAGTCCTGAAAATGTTTAGCGCTTCTTTACTTTCGTAATTCTGCGGAGAATTGGCCGTGGGGACGGCGCTTACTTGAACCCGAGCGTCCGTGTGGCCCTGGCTTCACATGCATGGTCCTCTCTCCTCGTCCCCATGGCAACCGTGTCAGCATCTTCCCTGTGGAAAGAGTGGCATTTTCTGGCCAGACTGGCGGGGAGTCGGTGTAATTATGAACACGTCGTCTTTGTTCACTTGATCTCAGTGTTTAGGTTTTTTTTTTTTTTTTATTTATATTAGTGCTAGAGGTGTACAAAACGTATGAATTTTATGTATGATTGAAGGTTTGATTGTACATTTAAAACTGTAAAAAAGAAAATAAATTGTTTTAAATTATGGATCAGAATTGTTTTATGTTTATATTCTTATATAGAGGTTACTATTTTTTTTTTTTTTTTTTGTAAAATGACACCATGGCCATTACTGTAGTTGTTGAAGACTCATAGTTTAAATTTGATCTGACAATAAATGACATTTTAAATAGACAAAGAGGGGAAAAAATGGGCTAATAAACAGGTATCTGGTCTAAAATTAGCTTCCAGTTAGCTTCCACACCAAGTAAACGGGCAGAATATATAACCCGAGCAAACCAGGTTTAAACCACAGAGAATTGACCGGTAAACTGTATGAAACGGTATTCGTTCTGTTGAATATTACCTCCGTTTCGAGATTCTTTTCTTAAGAAAAGTAAAACTGCTTCCAAATTAAACATCGAATTCCCACAAAGTAAAGTTTCCTCGGCACCCGCTCTTCCCGCTTCTTTCGTTGTGATGCAGACGATTGGCTGTTGCGGGAGAGGGGCGGGGTCTATTGATACCAACTGATACATGTAGCGTTACAGTCTGTGACTGGTCACGTGATCCGGCCTTTACACGGGACGTCACTGCGCGATGGTCTCTCTGGTGGCGGAGGACGAGTAAGGAAGCCGAGACAGGGGGCCAAATGAAGGTAAACACAAGAAGCGGGCAGGACAAGTGTCCTCCGTGACCAGGAATCAAATTGGACTTTCCGCATGAGGTCCCGGCTTGACGTTTTCACTGGATTTGGAATATTATGGCAACCATGCAGAGAAACTGCAGTGAGGTCCTCAGCTCCAGCTTCACGTCCGGACCAACCCGACACGACGCTGGCATGCGACACCCAGCGTCTCTCGTGTCACAGCGGGTTCGAAATAGGATGACATTTTCAGAACACGACGCAGCGTGATCCTAGTGGTCAGGTTTTAAATTGTCTTCCAATTTCATGCCACTGCTAGTAGTTCAAATCAGTTCAAGAGTACTGAGATGCATAAAATGTTTCAGGCCGCGGGTACAGGGACAGTCCCCCTGGAGACACTCAAGAGTTCAGTGTCCCACTCAGTGGGACTTGAACCTGGGACCTTATAGACGAGAGTCTAACCCACTAGGTTACTGCCACTGGGCCGTTTCGACAAAATAGCCAAACCAGTACTGTGATCGACCAGTTGAATTATGGGAAATGGTGGGCGTGTCTTTGCACATTGTCACAGTGTGTTGTATTAATGGCTGACCTCGTACCAGAAGTTAGGATTGTGCTGTAATGGATTTAGTACTTCTGTACCAGACATTCATGTATTTGTGACATCAGATTAATCGACCGAAGGTTCGAGAGTCAATGAAATCACAATGACGTCACTCAACATAATGAACTTAATTCATTTCTTGGAGGATTTGATCCAGTCCCACAATGAGATTTCACCGTCTGTAGCTTTAAATGCTAATGAGGAGGAGAGTGGCCTATAGAAGTTGAGCAGGAAATGACATCAAGAAATAAAATGAACCTGCTGGTTCTTCAAAGTCTCGTGTGACGGAATAAAAAAATATATTTGTGCTCATTTTTACATCCAAGCACCAAGCGACTGCGATGCGCCACATGTTTGGATGCCACGGCGGTCGGTGGAGATCATGTTTTAGGGAAGGGGCGGGAAACGGGAGGTAACCTTTCCCCTTATGACATCATAATAGGGGACCTTTAAACTTCTCTCTGCATCACTGCTAATGATCTAAAGGTAACAGGGAACACTAGTTATCATGTGAAGATGAGCTGTTGCACTCAGGCAAATATTGACTGGGGATTTAATGTTTGTTTCTGCAGTTTTAGTGTCAGATGACCGCATGGAACGTCCAGCTCTTCTCCCAAACCTCACGTTCGAACTGAAACAGTTGAAGAACAGAGCTTCATCTTCTTCTGTTCCTCTTTAATGTGAACAAGAATAAACAGAAACAGATGTGGTTCCACAGCAAAAAAGAAAAAAAAAAGTTTTATTTGTGTTTTTCCACTACAAGAAGAAGTAGAACAAAAAGAACACAATCGAACTGAAGTGAGTCGTCTATGAAGAGCACCATTGCAGCAGAACATGGTTGAAGCCTCCAGAAAAGGCCCGGTCCCAGAGGTGGGGAAACGGGCCTAGTTTCAGGTGGCGAGCTTAATTTAAAACTGGAACAAGGACAGAGGAGGGGAGGGGCCTGATTTCACACAGAAGCCTGGGACCGCCGCGCCACCGCCACGCGACTACCGTATCCGACTCGAAGCTGGGCCGCATTTACATATCACGATCGCCCTGAAAGAAAGAGAGAAAGTCACGATTGGCCATATTCATCAACCGAGCTGCATGCTGATCAACATGCACGTTGCCCGGGGAAACAGAAAAGGCGCCGCGGACTTTTAACTCGGGTAAATAAGTAAAACAAGCGTAAATGAATAAATAGTACCGAACGGCGTACATTCGGGGAAGAGGAGCGCGGCTAACGTTAAAAAGAGGCTCAGATTTTTTTTAAAAGTGTTGACCTATGGATTTGACCTGTATATGCATAGAGAGGGCGTGTCCCGTTGCGTCACACGTGACTTTCGTAGACTATGTTGCTGTTCGGTGTCGGTGCGGAGCCTCCCTCTTCCTCGTTCTCTTCCTCCTCCTCCTCCACCATCTTATTCTCCTGTTCCTCCCCAGGCTCCTCCTCCACAGTCGAGGGGGCCGGGGCTGGGGGCGGAGGCACAGAAAGCTCCGCCTCCACGGTACCGGCTTGAGGCGGGTGCACCGACACCTGGATGGCGATCTGCTGCGGCTGCTCGTGCAGCGAGGCGTCGTCCGAGTCGGCGGCGGGCGAGTCGCTGCGCTCCCGCGGCCTCTCCCGCTCGCGCAGGACGGTGAAGACGTCGCCCACGGACCGCGCCCCGAGCCGGCACCCGGCTCCGCCCCCCGCGCCCTCGTGGCCCTCGGGCGCCTGCCGGACGAACGTGTGGCGCATCTCCTCCACCCCGACCACCTCCAGGATCTCCTCCATGAAGGTGCGGCAGTTCATGATGAGCGGCGGCAGCGGGATGCTGCGGGCCAGCTCCTCGATGTAGCGCGCGAACTCCATGGTCTTGAACTGCGTGACCTTGGCGAGCTCCAGGGTCTTGGCCGAGGTGATGATGGGAATGCGCTTGGCGATCTCGAAGGCCTTCTGCAGCTTCTCGGCGCCCTCGGTGCGGAAGAACTCGTTGATGGCCTTCTCCGTCTTCTTCAGGTGGCTGCTCATCATGCAGAGGCGCGTGACGTTCAGCACCATGATGATGGTGAAGGTCACCAGACACACCACCATGTAGTACACGCCCATGCTGTCGCTGGTGAAGACCACGCGCAGAGTCACCGTGCAGTTGGCCGAGCCCAGCGCGTTCCACGCCGTGCAGGTGTACTTGCCGCGGTCGGCGAAGGTGACGCTGGTGATGTTGAGCATGCCGTTGTCCAAGAGCCACCACTTCCCATCTGCAAAAAACACAAACAAACTAAATACGATTTAAAGGTCCCCTGACATGATTTTTTTGCTTCTATGTCGGTCTTGTTGGTCCCCAATTCTGTATCTGAGGTCTCTTGGTGCAGAATTACAGCCACTTTGATCCAGTCCCACAATGAAGTTTACCAGGATGCACCGTTTCACCGCCTGTAGCTTTAAATGCTAATGAGGTGGAGAGAGGCGGGACGAGGAGGAGAGCGGCCTATAGAAGTTGAGCCGGAAATAACGTCATCAACACCGTCCACCAACCACGTTCTTCAGTCTTGCGTGACGGAACTAAATAATACATCCAAACACCGAGCAACTTCTCACATTCGGAAGCCATGACGGTTGGTGGAGAAAGTTTTAGGGGCGGGGCGGGAGAAGCATGAGAAATGGGAGGTAACCTTTCCCCTTATGACATCATAAGGGGGACAAATTCGACCGTCTGAGCTCTGAACGGTGAAGCAGAACGACCAAAAGACTCTTTACACCCATCGCCGTTTCTAGCCACTGCAGGACCGTAGACAGGCTGGGGAACTCGTATTAATGTTCAATCATCTCACATTTTCATAATAGGGGACCTTTAATTACCGTCATATTAATAATATTATAATTAACTATTAATAATGGCACATCTAAAACTTGACAGCGTGGTTATAATAACTCCACCAAGAGGAGATTCTGCCAGCTGTAGTCGCGCCGACCTCTGCATCTACCACCACCGAAGCGCCGATTCATTAGTGCATAATGCAGCCGCTGCGCTGAAACGTGATTTAAAAAGCACGGGGGCCGGAGATTAAAGCCGTTAACGTGGTGGAAGAGGCTTAGTTTCTCCCGGATGAGCGGAAAGCTATAAAGGGAGCCCGCCATGCTTCTACGTCCGTACAAAAGGGAACACAAGAAGGAGAAGACAAAAAAATGACCACGTCTCTCGCCGAGTAACAAGCAGGGGCAGCTGGACAAAAACCCGGCACCACCGTCCGTCCGTCCATCCTTCCCTCCCTCCCTCCCTCCCTCCTGAGGTCACGTGATGCTCTGGGACCTTTTTCATTTCGGTTTCTGATTCGGAAAGCCTGTGTTCAGCTAGTTGGAGAGAGTCCATTTCGTACCGTCGGCGTCCAGCAGCCGCCCGTGGGAGTTGTACCACCTGACGCTGGGGAAGGGCTCTCCGGTGACGTTGCAGTCGATCAGAACGCCGTTCCCCTCTCGGGCGATAATCTGGCTGCTTTTGGCGAGCACCGTGGGGACCAGGCCATCTGTCGCATTCTCAGCAGCGCTCCTGTTTGCCGGGACCGGCTCCAAGGCCGCTGCGGCGCAGGCGAAGGACAGCAGCAGCACGGCGTATCCGTCTAGCCCTCTCATTTTCGTCTAAAGACCGTCAGCTGCTGAGAGGAACGTGCCACCGCGGTGGGTCTGCATGGCGTGAGGGGTCGGCTATCTGCAGAGCGACGGCAGCGGGGCGTCCGGGCTCACGTCCATCAGACAGAACATCCCGCTACAGAGGACAGAAAAGGCACAGATCGGTCACTCGGCAGCGGGTTTTAATCAAAAAAGTTGAACGCGATGATTCTGACCCGACGAGTCGAACCCGAGTTGACCCAGAGTTGAAACCGGACGAGTCGAACGCGACGAGTCGAACGCCCCGCTGCCGAACCCGAGTCGGACGCGACGAGTCCAACCCGAGTCGACCCTGAGTCGGACGCGACGAGTCTAACCCGAGTCGAAACCGGACGAGTCGGACGCGACGAACCCGAGTCGGACGCGACGAGGCAGACAGTGGACTTTCGGAGAATTTGAACACAAACCGGATTCACTGATCACGCTCTAAAGTTTATACTGTTATTAACTTTAGCAAAAGTACGGTTCTCTACGTGATGCACGGGACATTTTGACAACACAAGTTACTAACTAGTGGTCACAACTATCAACAAGTGTGACTTGTATGTAGTACTTTACTACTGGGTAGTTCAATATAAAGTTATGATAAAAGCCACAAAAGCAGTTTAAAAACTTGCCATGTGATGCACGGAACACAGAAAACTAGTCTCACCAAGTTCCACTATAAAATTCTGTGAACACATTAGCGAAACTATTGCACCAAATATTTCAATGTATAACGGGCGTCCAAACTGTGCAACACTTCCAATAAAATTCTGTTCATGTAATACCAATATATGCAACTAAAACGACCAAGATGGTGTGATGCACGGGAAAACAATGTCACTGGTCTAAAAGTGGTTAAACGTAACATATAAATGTTACGTATAAACGTAACATTTGCGGAGTAATCGGACGTGTTTGCTACAGTCCTTCGGAATTCCACCTGGACACTTCCCAGGAATACCGAACAGATGCAGCACAGATGCACACACTGGTGCAGGTTTTACGTAGAATTATAAACCAGGATTTATGGCCACTGTAATTTATAATATCTAAGCAAGAAATATAATGCAGATATCGGTTTATAAACGCACCTGCCATAATTCTACCATTATTCTATTCTATTATAAAAGATCAACGTGATGACGTCACGCGCCATATAGACGTTAATCCTTCCCAGAGGATTACATATATATTCATATATATATATATATATATATATATATATATACCTGAAATGTAGCAGGAACGTTTAAAATTTTGTTTTACGTGTTTTGTGCATCCTGTGAACAATAGCGCCTGAACAAAGAAACATTAACGAATGTACAATTTCTATACAGTCGGTAAAATGTTAGATTATTAGTATCTTTATACACGGGATAAAAATCAGTATGAAGGAAACGAGTCGTTTTCTTTTCAGGAATCTGCAGTAAAACCGCGACGGCGCCGCGACGGAAATTCTCGATAAAAAAAAAAGAAAGAAAAACGATCCGCACGGAACGTGGCGCGTCCTACAGGCAAAAAAAAACAATGGAGCGGCGCGCATTGACGAGAAACACACCGCGGCGGTAAGAGCACGGCGGCCGGCCGTCATCCTACCGTCGTGAGCACCGGATCCAGCGGCAGGTTAGCGGGAGAAAACAGAAAACGGAGAGAAGACGGCGCAGGGACGCGGCCCGTGTTTCCGCTACCCCGCCGCTGCCATTTACCACAGGCGGGGGCGCCAGATCGCGACACATACACGCCAACAGGTCAGGGCGAAGCGACGCTTGACGAAGCCACATGGCGCGCGACAAAACATATATGTTATTATTAAAAATGCTATTACAATGAACACAGTGTAAAATCTGCCGTCTGATGTATCTCCTGAATTCTTGGAAACCGCTCTGCGATTTTCAGGAGATGAAAAAGTGAACAGACCTGGCAACACTGGCGAGGCGCCTGCACAGCGCTCTACCTGCTGTTGCCAGATACCAACAATAAAACGTTTTCTTTTCACCGTCAATTTCTACGTACGACCCCGTATGCGTTTATGTTTTATATTTTATACTTATAATTTAGTATTATCTATTCACGTTTGCCTTTTGTGTCCACTAATATTGACTTTAATAAAAAGGCAGAAAACAATCAAACCTGGCAGATATGTTGTTAGAAAACAGCCTGCTATATTAGGAGTGGTAAAAATCATTATGGAACCGCAGACGTTGCTGGAGCCATGAAAAATCGCCCACTTTGTGCCTCAGCGGAACAGATCTAACCCACATCGACGCTATTAATTTTTTTTGTCATAATAATTCCTTCATTCATTTGTAAAGATTTCTGGGCCAATTATATTAGGAAGGTCTGCATAATCATGTGGAAATCTGTTCTCATTTCCGTGTTCTCATCAACAGTTCTCATCTGTTCTCAGTTCACATGTCGCCGCAAGGACCCTGTTAAGTATTTACTTGCCCAGCAGGCAGCTGGCGCAAAGAATGGCCACAGTAGGAAAGAATGTGACAGACGAGAGAGTCACGTGGGCTTTGACCTTGAATCTGCTGTGCAAACTGAGACCTGTACATCGTTTCACGTTGCACACCCTGGAGTTACATTTCCAGGTTGTACACAAATGCTTCTCATTAGTTCACCAAACAGCCTGCTGAAGGAGGGACATGCAGAGGTCAAGCAATGGGCCGTAAAGGAAACTTTAAAGGTTGCAGGTTCAAATCCCAAACAGTGGTCCATCCCACAACCTCCTCCACGTCTCCTGACGTACTGATGCATTTCTTTAGGCGGTCGCACAGCTCTCTATGTGCTCGCCAGACCTCATGTGGCCGGAGTTCATGCAAGACGCAAGCATTGATGCTATGGACTGGCCCGCCCGTTCCCCAGACCTGAATCCAACTGAAATTTGATTTCCATCAAAAATTTTTGTTGTCAGCACATTCAACAAAGTGAAGAAGTATTTAAAAAGAACATTTCATTTACTCAGATCTAAGATTTGTGTGTTCCCCCTTTTTTTTGAGCAGTGTTTTTCATGTGCCCCTAAGGATGGATGGGAGAGACAACTGCACTAAACATAAAAAGAAAACCTACTAAAAGAACCTCAACAATTGCAAAACTATTTATTTTGAATGAATTTTTAAATTAACACACGTATGATAAGCTTGTCTGCTTAATTCCGTATCTTACTTCATGTGAAACCGGCCTGTATCGGTTCTCGTCCTGGCGTTCAGCAGGACCGTGATTAAAATATGAAATGGAATCTTTACCTCAAACCAATGATGCTCTGTTAATGTGGATAACGAATAATAATACTAAAAATCATCTTTGCCTATGGGGTTTACGACTGTGTGGTACTTCAGATCGAGGTTGAACCCTGAACTCCAGAAGAACCCTCTTATTTCGATGTGAAGACTTCCAGCAGAAATCGGCATTACGGCTGGGCCGCCTCTCGGATGAGAGCGGACAGCCGCTTGAAAGCCTGGAGAGAAGACGGACAGCAGAGGCGTGAGTAAGGTGCGCGTGTGGACATGAGCGTGTATGGAAGTGTGCGAGTCGGACCTCATCTATCTGCTGCGGCGTGGACAGGGAGAACGCAGCCCGGACGTACGGACAGGCCTCCGAGCTGTCGATGTTGAACACGCCCCCTGGCACCAGCAGGACCTAGACGCCATCGAAATACGCACAAACAGAGACACCTCTGAAAAAACACGGCGGCGAGCATGGTGGTCATGACTTCCAGTTCAGTGTCCTGCTTAGGGGACACAGTGGTAGTAAGTGGTTTTTGCATCTGGGACTTTGTGGTCTGCCGGTTCCGAGGCGAGTGTCTTACCCGCTAGACCACGTGTCAAACTAGCAGCCTTATACAGATTTACTATTGTGGCAGAGCGATACGACGCACTGACACCACAAACTACAGGCCCCATAATGCAGTGCACACTTTGCTGACACACCGAGTTTGCACACATCGCTTTTTACGTTTACGGCATTTACAAGACATCTTTATCCAGAGTAGTGACAGGGACAGTCAGGGTTAGGTGTCTCGCTCAGGTCCTGCACAGATTCAGCTGCACCGTTCGGCAAGGCAAACGAAGCGATGCATTGTGGGATCTGTAGTCTGTGAGTTATCAGCGCTTCATATCACCAGAGCATGACAGTAGATCTATATAAAGCGATCTAGCGAGTTTGACAGCCCTGTACTAGACACCTCACACGTACTATAGGGCGGACCAATCCCCTTCCTGATGCTGTGGGAGTTTATAATAATCTACCAAGTTAATAAAGAGTGGTATTACAAGCATTGCAACGCCTCACGTCAAAACTCATTCCTTCCAGTTATTTTGATGATTTGAAGTATTTGTGATCATTTTGGAATGTTTGAATAAAACAGTATCTCCAACGTGATGGCGGAGATGATTTAAGGGGCTCGAGGAACCCTGCTCACGTGATAGAGCAGGATCCTGCAGGCAAAGCCTCAGAAAGGACCGATTGTTCTCCCACGCCTCTTTTCAAACGGAGCCGACCAACCAGCGGGGCTGCGGTGAGCGCGTTGCCGTGGGATACCGGGCCGACATTTCCATGCAGTCCCACGCCCACGCTCACAACACTCCAGTGCCGGGCCCACGCAGAATACCGGCCATTACAGAGGCATCAGAGCTGCCCAGTGGCCGGAATTCACCCCCGTGCACGGCATTACAAATTAACTCGGAACGGACTCTAATCCCGCCATGTCTAATCCTATTAACATTACACAATTTATTTTACTTTATTCAAATTTTTACTAGAATAAAACATCCTAAGATCATGAACTGAGCTGGTCCTACAGTAAAAGCGTTTTTGAATGGAGAACTTCTGTTTTAGTCTAGGACTAGGGTTTAAAATGTAAAATTTGTATCCAATAAAAATCCACCCAGGCTCCTCTCCTATTGGATGCCTGGGACACCAAGAGTAGGCCTCTATAAAACCAGCTCTACGTTATCTGTGGCCGAGCACGTGTAGCATTCTCCACCTCCTTCTCCAGAGCTTTCTCCATGATGAGCTGCTTGGTGTCAGCGATGCCGTGCAGCCTGATCCACAGGAACATCCCGGCTGCCGGCGCGTGCCACTCTGCCAGGCCTACGGGAAGCGGCGGGAAAAGGGAAGTCATGTGGTGGCGGGAGAGGGCTGTCACTTCTCCTCTGAGCTCTTACTTCATGGACAAAAACATCCATTCATACATTTTATTTTATTTATTTTCCACTAATAATGTAAACTTTTACTGTTCATATAAATTTATATGCAATAAATGAGTTGAACAGAGTGGAATGGAATTTCACTGAATATCACTCACACTAATGACAAATATTTGAACAATTTTTACAAACATTAATGACAAAATATGGTACAATTCTGTAAACGAATTACTTTGGATCTGGTTAGAGCCATTATGGAAATAAGCAAATCATTTATTATTTCTAATTTAAAGATTTGAAAGGAATGATTGTTGTTGTTTAGTAATGTTCATTTCAGGGATTAATATTGTTTAATTATATAACACAGACTACACGGAATGTACAGCACACTTTACCATTTATTTAATAGTTTTAAAGAAGAACGGTCTTGTAACTATGAAATATATATTGTTCGCAGCCAGCATCTCTTTTTGACGCAGATCGTGTTTAAGTGGAGAGATAACGTTCAGCCAACCTTTCAGCCACCGGTCAGCAGACGATAACATGGCGTTCCGCTGCGATCTGTAAAACTGCACCACTCTGGAAAAGAACATTAATCATCAGATTTTTGCACGCGGCGGGAATAATACAAGTCAGTCAATCTCCTCCAGACTCACCCATCAACGTGTCGGAGGAAGCCGTCCTGGCCCCAGTCCTGCAGCAGCTGGGAGACCATGAGCTGAACACAGACGTTTTTATTTCCATCACGCCCTGGAGTCCTTTAAAACATGGTTATGTTGGGTGTTCTGGTCTGCAGGACACTTTACCTGCGTGAAGGTGCTGGTGTGCATCGTTGAGGCTTGTATGTGGAGGACCACCCTGTCCACCAGGGGTTTTGGACCCGTCACAAATCCTATCCTGAGGCTACAAACATGCAAACGTCAAAACGACGTGAGTGCCGCAGCACAGCTCCCGTCACACGTTTAAATGCATCAATATAACCTAGCGCACGCTGTCATGTTTCCCGTCCACAGGAAACGTTTTTATCTTGCGTCCATACGGAAACGGTTCTTTTCTGAAACACGGGAGAACGTTTTCATCTTGCGTCCATACGGAAACGGTTCTTTTCTGAAACACGGGAGAACGTTTTTATCTTGCGTCCATACGGAAACGGTTCTTTTCTGAAACACGGGAGAACGTTTTTATCTTGCGTCCATACGGAAACGGTTCTTTTCTGAAACACGGGGAGAACGTTTTCATCTTGCGTCCATACGGAAACGGTTCTTTTCTGAAACACGGGAGAACGTTTTTATCTTGCGTCCAAACGGAAACGGTTCTTTTCTGAAACACGGGACAACGTTTTTATCTTGCGTCCATACGGAAACGGTTCTTTTCTGAAACACGGGAGAACGTTTTATCTTGCGTCCATACGGAAACGGTTCTTTTCTGAAACAAGGGAGGAGAACGTTTATCTTGCGTCCATACGGAAACGGTTCTTTTCTGAAACACGGGAGAACGTTTCATCTTGCGTCCATACGGAAAACGGTTCTTTTCTGAAACACACGGGAGAAGAACGTTTCATCTTGCCGTCCATACGGAAACGGTTCTTTTCTGAAACACGGGGAAACGTTTTATCTTGCGTCCAAACGGAACCGGTTCTTTTCTGAAAACAAACACGGGGACAACGTTTTTATCTTGCGGTCCTACGGAAACGGTTCTTTGCCTGAAACACGGTGAGAACGTTTTCATCTTGCGTCCATACGGAAACGGTTTCTTTTCGGAAACACGGTGAGAACGTTTTCATTATCTTGCGTCCATACGAAACGGTTCTTTTCTGAAACAATGGGAGAACTTTTTTATCTTGCGTCCATACGGAAACGGTTCTTTTCTGAAACACGGGAGAACGTTTTTATCTTGCGTCCATACGGAAACGGTTCTTTTCTGAAACACGGGAGAACGTTTTTATCTTGCGTCCATACGGAAACGGTTCTTTTCTGAAACACGGGAGGAGAACGTTTTTATCTTGCGTCCATACGGAAACGGTTCTTTCCTGAAACACGGGAGGAACGTTTTTATCTTGCGTCCATACGGAAACGGTTCTTTTCGAACACGGGAAAACGTTTTTATCTTGCGTCCATACGGAAACGGTTCTTTTCTGAAACACGGGAGAACGTTTTTATCTTGCGTCCATACGGAACGGTTCTTTTCTGAAACACGGGAGAACGTTTTGTATCTTGCGTCCATACGGAAACGGTTCTTTTCTGAAACACGGGAGAACGTTTTTTATCTTGCGTCCATACGGAAACGGTTCTTTCCTGAAAACACGGGGAACGTTTTTATCTTGCGGTCCATACGGAAACGGTTCTTTTCTGAAACACGGGAGAACGTTTTATCTTGCGTCCATACGGAACGGTTCTTTTCTGAAACACGGGAGAACGTTTTTATCTTGCGTCCATACGGAACGGTTCTTTTCTGAAACACGGGAGAACGTTTTTATCTTGCGTCCATACGGAAACGGTTCTTTTCTGAAACACGGGAGAACGTTTTTATCTTGCGTCCATACGGAAACGGTTCTTTCCTGAAACACGGGAGAACGTTTTTATCTTGCGTCCATACGGAAACGGTTCTTTTCTGAAACACGGGACAACGTTTTTATCTTGCGTCCATACGGAAACGGTTCTTTTCTGAAACACGGGACAACGTTTTTATCTTGCGTCCATACGGAAACGGTTCTTTTCTGAAACACGGGACAACGTTTTTATCTTGCGTCCATACGGAAACGTTTTTTTCTTTTTAGCACTATTTTTTACTCGGTTACACTCGGCATTTAGAGAAAAGCACCCATGGCCCTGGGTTCCAGGCCGCCTTGGTCTGTGGAAGGTTCCAGCCCTTGTTTACCGGTGCGAACTGATTACTCGGGCGACAGCAGGCACCTACCCGGACGACAGGATCTTGGAGAAGGAGTCGGTGCGGATGATCCGACCGTCCACGTCCATGGAGAGGAAAGTAGGAGCCCAGGGCTGAAGCACGTTTTACAGGTTCAACAAACAGACCCTCAGCCAAATGCGCAGTAATTAAGCTCGAACGAACTGTTACCTTCTGAAACTGCAGGAAGTAATATGGATCATCCTCAATGATCAGGAAGTCGTATTTCCTCGCAAGCTGCAAAAAAATTCAACAGATGAGTTTGAGAGTAAAGTGCATGAATGAATGAATGAACGTGTATCTTTGCCTCCGCTCACCTCATACACTTCCTGCTTGCGCTGGGCGGTCATGGAGGCGCCGGTGGGGTTGCCCCCGTTGGGGATGGTGTACAGCACCCTGGGGACGCTGCTGCCGGGCGCGTGGGCGTCCGCGGGGTCCCAGCGTGACAGAATGTCCCCGAGCGCCTCTGGGATCATGCCGTGCTGGTCACTGGGGACGTTGATGATGTTACAGCCCAGAGGAAGCAGCTAGAGGTGGGGAGACACTTTTCTCATCCCGCCGCCTTATCTAGAACTGCATTCGGAATGTCGCGGGCGTCGCTTACGGCTGCGAGGGTGCCGGAGTACGTGGGTGCATCAAGAAGGACGTTGTCTCCTGGGTTAACCAGCATTTCAAACACCTACAAAACACACATAAGGAAGCGGACCCACAATCAGAAGGTTGTGGGTTCGAATCCTGAACCGCCGAGGTGCTACTGAGCAAAGCACCGTCCCCACACACTGCTCCCCGGGCGCCTGTCATGGTGCCCACTGCTCACCAAGGGTGATGGTTAAATACAGAGGACACGTTTCAGCGTGACACCGTGTGCTGTGCTGCAGTGTCTCACAATGACAATCGCCTCACCTACACTTGGGTAGAACTTCAGATCCCACAACGCACCTTGCAGAGTCCCTCCTGGCTGCCGGTGGTCACGCACATCTCCATCTGGCCGTTCTCTGGGCTGTAGGCCAGCGTGGGCGGGTTGTGCAGACTCTTCTGGAGACCCTTCATCCACGACAGCAGTTCAGGAATTCTACACGAATAAAAAGCCAAAAAAAAAACGACTACGGCAAACCGACCGAGCAAGAAAACCTGCCGGTCCAGGACCTTCGACCGTACCCAGGGGAGGCGGAGTACTGCAGAGCCCTCTTCATCGTGGCTTCATCGAACACGATGGAGTCGCCATTCTTCACTTTGATGGTGGCGAACTGGAAGGGGAAGGTGTCGGGGTTGGGCGCCCCGCCGGCCAGCGAGATCAGGGATGGGGGAGACCGCTGCTGCAGCTCGGCTTCGCACGGCGAGAGACAGAAGGAGAGAAAGGCCGAGCTGGGGACGCGTGTTCAAACGTGCATGTAAGATCATGTCATGCGGGTGCAACGGGACGGCGCCTTACTCAGGATCCGGATTGCCGAGGGCCTCCGTGCCGCGCTCACTGCGGTCAGGAAGCGCGAGTAGTTCATGTTTCCTGGAGGGGTGGGCAGCCGGAGACCCTGTCAAACGTCCAGCCATCACACACCAGATCCACACCATGCATCCTATTTACGTTTTAAGTGTGTGTGTGTGTGTGTGTGCTACAGGCACTCGGCAGATAAGGAAACCCAAGGGTTGCGGGTTCGAATCCCGAGCCGCCGAGGTGCCACTGAGGTCCCCACACGCTGCCCCCTGGGCGCCTGTCCTGGCTGCCCACTGCTCACCAAGGGTGATGGGTTGACATTTTTTTTATTATGACCCACGTAACAGGTGACATGAGGGAAAATAATCCGCCCCGTGGCCGCTGTATTTAACTTATAGTTGCATAAATCTATAGGCCGACACGCATCGTGCTGCCCCCAAAGCAGCAGGATTATCAAATTAACAAGAAAAGATCCAGATTCTGCTACATGAGGCCACCGACCTGTCGTCCCTTGCCTTGGTCGCCGGTGATGTGGCTCATGGGAAACGAGTTCTTCTGCTGCGAAGTCCCGCCCGTTCAGGCGACATTGAAAACTACATTTCCCAGAGGCGTCGGCGAAGCGTCGTGACGTCAGATCGCGGCGCCGCTGTTTCGGAGCTACTGTGCTCACGAGGAGTAAAAACGAGTAAAAACGGTAAAGAGTGCAGTTTTTTCTCGGATGAGGACTGTTTGTCGGTTCACGTCGTGTTCCTAGCCAGCCATAGCAGGGCGAAGTTCGTGTAGAAGAAAAACTACATTTCCCAGAGGCATCGGCGAAGCGTCGTGACGTCAGTGCGCGGCGCCGCTGTTTCCGAGCTAGTCTGTTCACGAGGAGTAAAAACTAGTAAAACGGTAAAAGTGCAGGTATTTCTCGGGTGAGGACTGTTCTAACCAGCCACAGCAGGGGTTTAAGTGGGGCGCAGAAGGATGGAGTTCATGTAGGAGGAGTTCGGTGGAAAGTCGCCATGTAAACCCTGCCTGCGGGAGAAACCCACTCCGCCGATCTCGATGGGGAAGAGGAAGGACGTGATCCATCATCCCAGGTTCCATGCAGGCGAGTAAACGTGTCCGTGAACAGGATTGTTGGTCTGCCAGGAGAGTCTGGGAGAAAAGTGGGGAATAACTCTGGACAAAGAGATTAAAAAAGGGCAATGAGACTGCAGCAATTTGGTAAACGATGGGCAGTAGTTAACTGTACTAAGCAGGTCTGTGGGTGCAAGAAATCTGCTTGTTTTTGAAGGTAAAAAAGTGGCAGTGAATGAAAAAATATGGGGTTAAGGAATCGAGGAAAAAAGGGAACTTGGTTCATGGAGATAATTTAAAGGAAGAAGTAATGTACACTGCTCAAAAAACACAAAATAAGATATGCTAGATCTGAATTAATGAAATATTCTTATTAAACCCTTTGTTTTTTTACATAGTTGAATGTGCTGACGACAATCACACACAAATTATCGATGGAAATTAAATGAATAAACCCACAGAGGTCTGGATTTGGAGTCACATTGAAAATTAAAGTGGAAAAACAGACTATAAGCTGATCCAACTTTGTAATGTCCTTAAATCAACCACCGCTACCCATATAATTTTACAGCAGATGCTGTGTCCAGAGCGACTTACAATCAGTAGTGAAGTGATTGTCACTTGTGATATACAGCAGCACAGCACACAGTGCTGCATTTAACCCTTGGTGAGCAGTGGGCACCATGACAGGTGCCCAGGGAGCAGTGTGTGGGGACGGTGCTTTGCTCAGATCAGGATTTGAACAGTCTGATAACGGGGCCGCTTCCTTAACCGCTAGGCCACCACTGCCCAGTGGTGTTACAGGGTAACTAAGGGACACAATGGTAGTAAGTGTGATGGTAGTAGCCTAGTGGGTAACACACTCGCCTATGAACCAGAAGACCCAGGTTCAAATCCCACTTACTACCATCGTGTCCCTGAGCAAGACACTAAACCCTGAGTGTCTCCAGGGGGGACTGTCCCTGTAACTACTGATTGTAAGTCGCTCTGGATAAGGACGTCTGGTAAATGTATGGGGTTTGAACCTGGGTTTTCTGGTTCATAGGTGAGTATGTTACCAACTAGGCTACTTCCACTCTTGTTGGTACCACCCATATCTGCTTTTATATTGAAACACAAATCCAGCTGATTATTATTAAGTTGGTCTGCAGTACCAGGTCCTCCTGCTTGTTCCTTCTGACATGACGGAAGACTCCTGTCGTGTGCTCTGTGCTCCCAGGAGACGCGAGTGAGGCCGCAGGGTACAACCCCCATCGCAAGAAACACAAGAAGCATAAGAAGCACAAGAAGAAGTGCCACCGTGATGACGCCGGCCTCAGCTTCTCCTCCGAGGCCATGGAGTCGGACTCTGGGCTGCCCATCAACCTGAAGCCACCTCAGCTAAAGCTGAAGATCAAGTTGGGAGGACAGACGATGGGCACGAAGAGGTAGGGACCACAAAATTAGTAATTCTATTAAAAGTTCAATATTAGGGCCGTTTATGGGCAACGATCTCATGACGTGGTATTGTACACATCACAATATTCTACAGTTACACCGAAAACGTAAAAACAGAGCTGATATACAAGATGGCGTGTACGGTCTGTGCGGATCACATTACCTTAATAATTCTGCCAAAACTACATAACTCGGAACTGAATTTTGCAATAAATTTGTGTGCAGAAATATCGACATTTGATGTCACCACGTTAAAAATATTGCGATATTTTCTAAACCCCCATTATTCAGCTATTTGAAAAAGCCTCGAAACGTTTTGGAATATGAAATAAACGTAGAAAATTCTGGAAACGTCCTTTTAAGTCCTGATGATCTACGCCCGAACGTATCAATATTTTTATTAAAGCCACGTAAGTTGTTTTGTGAAAAGGCGTCGGAACCCTGGAGTTAATGGAAATTGTTGTTCTTGTTATGGACTGTGTGTGGGCAGCGTGCCGACATTCACCGTGCTCCCGGGGACGGTGCGATCTGCACCTCCGCTGATGGTCGTGGATGACTGTGACGAGGATGACGAGGACGATGATGACGAGGACGAAAACGAGCCTTCTGAGGGAGTTCCCATTGAGCAGTATCGGGCCTGGCTTGGTGGGTTGTGGACCTCAGTGTAGCCACATTATGTTCCTCAGCTTTATTGGTCCTCTTCAGATGTTCAGGTTTCATACAGGAAAGAACGTGACCATGATGTTGTACACAGGCTGGAGTTAGTTGTCCATCATCCGGACCAGAACCCTTCTAACGTTCTAAATCCATGTGACCGTTTCCAGATGAGGACAGTAACGTGGAGCCGTCGTCTCTGCCCGACGTGGACGCCGAGTCGCCACAAGAGGGCCCTATGGACGAGGAGGAGCGGTGGCTGGAGGCCCTGGAGAAAGGGGAGCTGGACGACAACGGCGAGCTGAAGAAGGAAATCGACGTGTCTCTCCTCACCGCCAGGCAGGTGAGGAACGATTCCACCTTCCCTCTCAGAATACGGCACATGTCACATGCATCCAGAACCAGCCGGGTCAACCACGAGCCAAGTGCTGGTTGACCACACCTCTGAAAACCCATCTCTGCTTTTGGCTGAGAATTCCTGATTTCTGAGTTGACCGAATTTCCACTTTTCTTCAGGTTAGACGTTGGATTGTCTTTCATGATCAATTATTTCCGGACATAAATGATTGATCTAAAATTAGTCAGACCTTTGACTAATAGTTTGACATTATGAGTGTGGACCAATCAAAATGCCAGTTAGACCCATCGTGTGGAATTCTGAAGAGTGGATGGGCTGCTTTTGTAGATTGATGGGCCGCCCGTGTTTTCCAGAAAGCCCTCCTGCACAAGCAGCAGAGCCAGCCGCTGCTGGAGCTGCCCATGGGCTACAAGGAGAAGGAGCTGACGGTGGAGATGATGCAGAAGCGCGAGGAGCGAGCGCGCAAGCGCCGCCTTCAGGCCGCCAAGAAGGCGGAGGAGAACAAGAACCAGACCATCGAGCGCCTCACCAAGACCAGCAAGGGCAAGATGAAGAGCCTGAAGGAGCGCAAGTCCAGGCAGGCGCAGATTCCCATGGTGCGCTACAGCGACTCCGCCCAGGGCGCCAGCGTGTCCTTTCCCCTGGGCGTGGCCGCCCCATCCCCGGCTCCGCCCCGCGCCCCTCCCCCGCCTCCAGCCAGCTGCGGCGTGCTGGGCTGCCCCAACCTGAAGAGGTACTCCTGCTCCAGAACCGGGACGCCGCTCTGCAGCCTGGAGTGCTACAGGAGGAACCTGGTTCTGTTGGAGGGTGCGGCCTAGTGTTGATCGCGGGACCGGAACTCTGCTTTCTTTTCTACTCTGTTTTGAAAGGTTCTAGTCGGTCTCATTTCTCCCCCAGCGGTCCCAGTGTTGATCCCGGAACCCTATTTTCTGAAGGGTTCTAGTCGGTCTCCTTTCCTCCCCAGCGTTGATCCCGGAACCCTATTTTCTGAAGGGTTCTAGTCGGTCTCCTTTCCTCCCCAGCGTTGATCCCGGAACCCTATTTTCTGAAGGGTTCTAGTCGGTCTCCTTTCCTCCCCAGCGTTGATCCCGGAACCCTATTTTCTGAAGGGATCTAGTCGGTCTCCTTTCCTCCCCAGCATTGATCCCGGAACCCTATTTTCTGAAGGGTTCTAGTCGGTCTCCTTTCCTCCCCAGCATTGATCCCGGAACCATATTTTCTGAAGGGTTCTAGTCGGTCTCCTTTCCCCCCCAGGGTTGATCCCGGAACCCTATTTTCTGAAGGGATCTAGTCGGTCTCCTTTCCCCCCCAGGGTTGATCCCGGAACCCTATTTTCTGAAGGGATCTAGTCGGTCTCCTTTCCCCCCCAGGGTTGATCCCGGAACCCTATTTTCTGAAGGGATCTAGTCGGTCTCCTTTCTCCCCCAGCGGTCCCAGTGTTGATCCCGGAACCCTATTTTCTCAAGGGATCTAGTCGGTCTCCTTTCCTCCCGGAACCCTATTTTCTGAAGGGATCTAGTCGGTCTCGTTTCCTCCCCATTGGTCCCAGTGTTGATCCCGGAACCCTATTTTCTGAAGGGATCTAGTCGGTCTCTTTTCCCCCTCTGCGGCCTAGTATTGATCCCGGAACTGGAATTCTGCTTTTTTTTTTTTTTTTTTCTACCCCTTTTGCAGAAAACGAGGGTCCAGCGAGTCTCATTATTAGAACCCGCAGGACTGAGCAGTGTACAGTATTTAGAATTATTATTTTTTTGGTTCTCTGCTGTAATGTAAAAAGTGCTAATGCTGAGTGAACTGTTTTGGGGGGACATTGAGTTGGTTTCAGCACATGGATCGTTTATTTATAGAAAAAAAAATGCAGACGGGTCCGTTACAAATAAAGAAGTTTAAATAAAAATGAAAATCTTTACACCTGTATTTCTCTTAAATTACAATAAAAAAAAAGCCCAGTTCAGATAGTGGTTCTGATCTGTGACCCTCTGACCCCAGCTCTCAGTTTCAGGGTGAAACGGCAAGTCATAACTCATCAGTAAGGTCAAAGGTCATATGAAATGCATTGTGTAGGTGAGATCCTAGTAAAAACCGGCATCTCAGACCCACAACTTGCTACGACTGGGGAGAAGCGTTTCTCCACCAAGCTACGTCCAGTTGTCCATGACTGCTGCTGAGTACTGAATCGGGTCCCACGATGGAACGCGGTGGCAGCAGCTTCTACAATCGCACTTGGAATGGTTGTGGGCGTGGCCTCGGTGGCATGGTCTTTGATCATAGTGCCAGGCCGAAGGACAGTCTGAAGGCCATCTCCACAGGAACCTCCGGCACGGAGTCATGAAAGCAGACGTAGAACTCCTGGGGGACGGGTTCTAGAAGCATACGCCTGCAACACACACATTTATATTTACAGCATTTATCAGACGCCCTTATCCAGAGCGACTTACAATCAGTAGTTACAGGGACAGTCCCCACCCTGGAGACACTCAGGGTTAAGTGTCCTGCTCAGGGACACGATGGTAGTAAGTGGGATTTGAACCTGGGTCTTCTGGTCTATAGTGGCCTAGTGTGTAACACACTCGCTATCACCCTCATACCACACACACACACCAGGTTTCAGTTGAAGAGAGTGATAGACGTTGCTGCAGGAGACGTAGGGCGGTGGTGGTCAACTTAACATATGAACTACAGACCTAGTTCATCAGTTTATTCATAGCGCTTACTGAAGCTTCCGGAATATTCTTCGCGCCAGAACACACGGACACTCACCCAATCACCCAGTAGGTCATGGTGGGCGCCGGCCTCTTCTGGTCGGCCCAGTTCTCGGGCTGACACTGGAACAGAACCCCGTGCTCCTTGACCGGACCCAGACCGTGAGCGCCCTGAGGCCGCCCGGTGCCACGCCTCTCCTGTGTGGCACACGCGTACGTGAGGCACAGTACATGCATGGACAAACGCCCTCGATGTCGCTACACAAGTGATGTCACTACACATGTTTGGAGCAGACCAGCACATGCACATTTACAGTAAGGCTACACAAAGCATGAAACACATCAACTCTCTGGATTAGGGACGCACCGATACCACTCGTTAAAAGTCCCCCGATACCACGGTCTGACAAATGTGTAAGGGGTTAATCACAGGCGCCCAGGCCCCGCCCCCAGCCCAGAGCGAGGGAATTTGGTCCACGTTGTGCTCTTGGTGTAAGCCGACGGGCCGCGGTGTCTGTGGTGTACGGTTACGGTACCCTGATGGGCAGGCTCTGCTGGAACACCGCCCGGATGGACAGGCAGCAGTGGTGGAAGTTGCGGATGAGCTGCGGGTGGATGGCGCCGCTCAGCTGCGCCACCTCCCTGTGGGTGGGGGCGATGAAGACGCCCTGCACGCTCTCCATCAGCACGTAGTGGAACAGCGTGTTCTCCGCCCCCGACGTCAGCCTGGCAGGAGGAGAAGCGGAGGTTCAGACCCCCGCTGAGAACCCCCGAGACAAGTCGGAGGGCCACGCCCACTCACTTCAGGGTGTCGCGCATCTCCTCCGTCTCTCTTTCAGACAGACTCTTCTTCAGGTTGCCCAGGTAGAAAGGGTTGGGGTGCTTCATCCTGGGGATCTACACACACCCTGAAATGAATGTGGTGCTAAACAGGAAGTGGAAATGCTAAACAGGAAGTGGAACTCACCCTGAACAGCTGGCTTCCTCCGCTGCCTCCGCTCCCTTCCGACCCCCCAGAGCCCAGCGAATCGCGGCGTGGGGTGGGAGGCGGCTTTTGGGCGGAGTCAGGGGTGGGGGTAAGACCCTCTTGGCCCTCGGCGGCACTGTCTGCCAGAGTTCTCTGTGGACTGGGCCTCCTGGTGCGCAGTGTGGGCCCCGCCTCCACATAAACGCCCCTGCTTTTGTCCCCGCCCACCGCCTCCGGCTTGATGGCATTTGCCAGGCGGCTCAGCACCGGCGACCCCGCGGCGAGGGAGGCTAGGCGGTCTCGCGCACCGGAGGGCAAAAACCAATCGGCACAGGAGAGGCATGGGGCCGGGGGCGTGGCCAAGCGCTCCTCGATCCTGGTGTCCAGCCCCTCCAGCTGAAGCAGCGTGGCCCTGACCTGGTCCACGTAGACTCTATCAGGTCCGACCACGCCCACCGCCGCCTTCGCACAGCCGCCGGCCTCCAGCAGAACGCACTGCATGAAGTGCTTCTGCCAACAGAGAACACGTCATATTAATCAGACCGAACGCGAATAAATAAAACGATTTCACGCATACAGAAGTAAATGACACTAGAAACAGCATCAGAACGGACCAGGCCGACGATGAGCAGGAAGTGGCGGCCCTCGGGTTCGGCGAAATCGAGAGCGGCGGGGCCGGGCTGCGTGCGGCGGTGGGGGAACACCTCCCTCCAGATGATCAGCTGCCCCACCCGCTGCTCGCTGCCGAGGGGCAGCAGGCAGTAATGCTGACAGTACAGACACACGTCCAGAAGGTCCTCCTTCGGCAGGTGGTTGGCTATCAGGTAGCCCTGTGTAAGCAACACACACACACACAGACACACACACATGTATACATTTACAGCGTTTACCAGACGCCCTTATCCAGAGCACCTTACTATCAGTAGTTACAGGGACAGTCCCCCCCTGGAGACACTCAGGGTTAAGTGTCCTGCTCAGGGACACGATGGTAGTAAGTGGGGTTAGAACCTGGTTCGTTACCCGCTAGGCTACCAGCGCCAAAAAGACCCAAATGAAACAGCGCTAGGCGCCACACCGGGAAAACGGCGGGCTGCAGGACGTTGAGCCAGGATGTGAGACCTTGTAGAAGAGACAGGAGCCCAGAGTCACGTAGCAACGGCGCCGCCCGCAGGAGTCGTCGGTCTGCGGGGGGAGGGAGAGTGGAGGGGGAGATGAGTTTCCAGAACGACCGGCAGACTCCAGACCAGAGCACCACAACTGACGCCAAACGGATGAAGCCGTAATAATAGTCTGAACATTCACCATTCCAATATAAGTAGAACGTGCGCCACTTCTCTGGCCGTGGTCCACGCTTCAAAATACAACGGCCCGGCTCTCTATTTGGTCTAAATGATATAACCGTAAAAGTACGTTATCATGCCATCTGTGAGATGGGTTATTACCAGGTCTCCAAAATCGGACGATTCGAAATCCGACAGCACCGCGTCGACCTCCACCTGTCGAAAAACAGAGGCGCAGCTGTCAAAATCCCACGGGTCATTCCCAGTGCCTGGAATGGGGCATCAAGATTGTGGAAATTATAATTATATAGCAAAAACACCCAGAGACATGCATATAAACGGGGGACCCGGCACGCCCCAGACAGACAAAACAAGCCGGCGACCTTGATGTCGGTGGGAAGAGTGAGCCAGCGCACGGCGGGCAGGCCGTCCAGGAAGAGGGCGGCCGACACCTCCTGCGACGCCGTCGCCGTGCTGTGGCTCAGGCGGGACGGCTGGATGAGCTGCTGAAAGAGGAGGCAGAAGAAGTGGTCCAGCCTCGCTGCGTTCTCTCCGGCGCAGAACGCCCTGAGGAGGAGGAGTTAATGCACTTTACAGATGGCGGCCGCCATGAGAGTCTCGGGGCTTGAAACATCGAATGAGCTCATTTCAAGAACAGTTCCGCCACAGACTTTTCAGGCCCCTATGAAAACAGTACATCGCTGCTCATTTGGCCCCGCCCACTTGAAGCAGACCAACGGAAGTCTGACCTGTCCAGCGAGCCGTGCATCACTCTGAGCGTACGGACCACGCCCTCCACCACGGTCTGCAAGTACAGCAGCGGGACCCTGGAGCAGAACACACACCACTGAACAAAACATACAGCGTGTTCCCTCTTCAAGTTAACTTAAATTCATCAAATGAACGTTTCCTACAACACATGATTCATTCGATTTAAGCAGCCTTAATTCCTTTGCATTGTTTCAAACCAGACAAGTTAATTCATCTTAATCAAACGATTTAACAAGGTTGATCACATATGATTTGGCACTGAATTAAACATGTTATTCTTACCCAATCAAATCATTTGTTACTTTAAAAAAAATTAAGCCGAATTAAATGTGTCTGGTTTGAAACGATGCAAAGGAATTAGGATGGCCCTAATCAAATGAATCATTTACATTTACAGTATTTACCAGAGCGCCTTACAATCAGTAGTTTCTACAGAAATTGAACGAGAATTGCTGGTGTCTTCCTCTTGTAAGTCGCTTTGGATAAAAGCGTCTGCTAAATAAAGTAAAGTAACGTAGTTACAGGGACAGTCCCCCCCCTGGAGACACTCAGGGTTAAGTGTCCTGCTCAGGGACACAATGGTAGTAAGTGGGGTTCGAACCTGGGTCTTCTGGTTCATAGGCGAGTGTGTTACCCTCTACTACCACCCTATCATGTTGTGCCAGTGTTGATTATTAAATTAAGTTAAACCCAATTAATTTTTCCCAGTGTGTATGGTTTTCAGTATTCAGTGTGTGTGTGTGTGTGTGTGTGTGTGTACTTTTCTGCAGGCAGGCCGATGACCAGCAGATTGTTTCCCTCTCTCCAGTAGCCCACGTGCACCAGCTGCTTTCTGATCAACAGAGAAGAGCTGTGTGGTAGAGACAGTTGTAGGGACAGGGGGGGGGAAACAGAGTTAATATATGCGGGAATGTTGAATTAAAAATTAAATGTGGTATAACAGATTATAGACAACCATTTAAAGTGGCATATGCCCATTTACAGCGCCTCAGAATCAGTAGTGACAGGGACAGTCCCCCCCTGGAGACACTCGGGGTTAAGTGTCTTGGTAGTAAGCGGGGTTTGTGGTCTTCTAGTTTATAGGCGAATCTAACCCACTTGGCTACTACCTGGAATCACTGGAATCAGGATTCCGGGTCAGAATTCACTGATTCATTGACTAAGGCCACCGTGTCTGAACCGACCTGAGGATCTGTCCACCGGTGACACTCTCCAGCATGTCACACAGCGTGAGGAAGACGCCTCGCACCCCTTTCAGCTCCGCTGAGGCCTCGGTGAGGGGATACTGGTACAGGACCTCCTGCTGCAGGTGGGAGAACAGGCACAGGAGCAGGTCCGACCAGAAGAAATCTTGATTACGGATTACCGGTACAGTACAGCATCAGCAGTTTACAGCACATCCAGTTTACACAGAGGAATTAGCATAAAAAAAAGCCGGAAATAACGTGACAAGTAATGACAAGAGATTGTCATTGTGAAACACTGCAGCACAGCACACGGTGATACGTGTCCTCTGTATTTAACCATCACCCTTGGTGAGCAGTGGGCGGCCATGACAGGCGCCCGAGGAGCAGTGTGTGGGGACGGTGCTTTGATCGGGATTGGAACCGGCTAGGCCACCACTGCCCCAAACAGGTGCACCATTCGAGACACAAGGGACTCGCTCTCTGAGGTAGACCTCGGTGGTGGCATCAGGGCGGGGGGAAGGGACTCTGTCTCAGTAGGGCCCTTAACTCCGCCCCTCGTCAACAGACAGATGGAGGGACACAACAACGTAGAAGAGAAAAGGAGAACCAGCGTCCATTCATTTCTTCATTCGGCAGCACAACAGGCCATCGTTACCGCGGCAAAATCATGTCATTATGGCCACAATTTCAAGGCAACTTCCTTCTGCTACACGACCTGGAGCTTGAATGCCTTGTTGAGTAGAACCTTGTTGATTAGGCCTGTTCTTCACATGGTTCTACATCAAGGTTCTAGGTCAAGGTTATGTTCAGTGTGCTGCTCCTGGCATCTCCACCCCTCACACACACACACACACACACACACACACACACACACACACTCTCCCTGAATAGAACTAGATGCAGCAACACACTCCTGACCACAACCCACGACGCTGAACATCAACTCCTCCTGCTACACCAGCAGACCTACATTTTTTCGGCTAGTTGCTGGGTTTCAGTGGGAAGAGCTGCTGGCCGATTTACAGTCTCAGTGTCTTCCTGGATGAACAATCGAGCCGAGTGGCTTGTGTTACAGTGAAATCCACCTTACAAATCACCAAGTAACCTGTCCGGTGTCTCCCCAGCATCCTGCCGCTGCGTGTCTGAGGCCTGATTCATGGGTTTACGAGGACAAAAAGTCCTTTTGCATGTACTGAATCGCTAAAATCAGTTCACACAAAAAACGATTTGTTCAAAAGATTCATGTAGTGAATCATTCAGTGCTTGGCAAAAGGAGCCTGCGACTCCCGACTTCCCGAACTGAAACACTTCACAGCTTCCAGGACCAGGAGATGAGAGTGCTGTGGACGTGTTGCTTTGACCAACACGTTTGTAAAAATAAGCTGGTATAAATCGTGATGTTTTCAGTGTCCTATGGTATGGTCCTCTGTAAATTGGGCTCAGTCGGTGATCCGTTCACTAAATGTACACCTTGCAGTATTTTAAGAGAAGGATTTGTGAACACTGAACATGCACCGTTCCCTCGCAAATTGTCGCAATGAGAGTCGCACATTTTCTCAAACTGTGGGTTTTGTACTTTGTTACATGGGTGTGTCCTGCCATACGTGAGATGTTACAGTCTCAGTGTCTTCTCCCTACTTCTGTGACACCTAGGAGCTCAGGGCACTGACCACCCGTTTTGGAAGTCCCTGCCAGTAATGCTGTGTGTGTTTCATTTCATTTTCACCACGTTGATAATGGACCGACCTCGTCGTGCACGGACTCCGAGTCCACACAGAGGGACAGGTACAGGACGGCGTGGGGCACGTGTGCAATGGACATCTGCAGCTCCACCATCTCCTCCCCCCACAGAAGACGGACCAGCTGGCTGACCGGAGCAGGGGCCCAGTGTCCGTCGGGGCCGCCGTCAGCTGGTGGCTCCTCCAGGGTCTCCAGGGTCAGCCTGACCTGCAGGAGACCGTGAGAAAGGTCACCACAGAGCTCAGCTAAGGGTCTTCAGACCACTTCGAGGTGCCCATAATCATAAAACCTGTCAAATTTCCACTCAAACCAGCCACTTGAGCCCCATGTCTACTGGCCAGTCATTGTGGCTGGATTGGGCTACTATGGATTAAAGTTAGAACGTTTGTTTTAGATCATACGCCATACGTGGCTAATGAAAGCAGTCTGAAAGAACGGTCCTCCCTCGGTCATGTCTTCATGCTGAACTCTGTGTGGGAGGTCAGCGATGCTGGACGCAGGTCCTTCATCGGCTGTAAATGTGCCTCTGCCGTGTAATTTACTCCCCGGTCGCGTCTTCTAATCAGCTGCGTTCTTCTCCCTGGCACCGTTCCTGTGGCCGCGGTCCTCCCTCCCTTTCAACTCTCGCCCCGCCACAGACCGCGGCGCTCCGTCATTTCAGCATTCCTTGTTCGCCCCGCTTGTTTTTCCATGTGGATGTGGGGCAGAAAGGCGAGCCGAAGGCACCTCCAAGCAGGGACGTTCTCATGAGCCTCTCCAGCTACGCATTTGACGAGAAACGAACCAAATTTCAACGCTCTGACATGTGACGCTACGAAGCCAAATAGTAATAAAATAATCATTGGTTGGGCTAAAGGCAAACCGGCGTCGAGGAGCGGCACGATGTCTGCCCGGAGAAAGGTGATGTGGACAGGCCACCGTGCAGCTGTGCTCTGCCATCAGAAGCTGAATGGGCCTGAAGAATGCCGGAGATAGACCCCCGCTTACCCACTTATCTGTGTCCCAAATGGGTTTTTTTTCATGTCATTTGATCACCCCTGTATTTCACAGTAACGCTTATGGTACGCTTGAAATCCTTTGTAAAGTACCGCGTTAATACGGTCCGTTGGAGCTAAATTAACGCGCAACACGGACTACATTTCCTCTGCAGGGAGCTGTTCGCTACAATAATGGGTGCTCAGCACATCTGTACAGTCTCATGAAGTATATTCCACTGGAGAAAAGCTGTTAAACAGAGAAGAAAAAGAGCGAGAAAGGAGAGAGTAAAGCAGCACGGGCTCTTCCACACCGACCTGCCGCGGGCCAGAAATGCAGGACAGAACCCTCTCGATGTTTTCTGTGGTGACGTCCACGTCGTCCACCGCCAGGAGGACATCTCCTGCACAGGAAACAGCAGACGAGTTTGTCACGCAGCGCACATCGTGACGTACGAAGAGCTTTGCAGGAATTCGCGAACGAGCGAAGACCCGGATCACCACACAACCACTTCAGAGGCTTCGGCCACCGTAATTGCTTCAGCATGGCGGGCAAACGCTGGCGTGTGTGGAATTCCTCGAACCGATCAGTAATGACTGGCGATGAAGATGGAGAAGCCAGTGAGGTCCCGACCCACCAAGGTGCCACTGAGCAAAGCACCGTCCCCGGGCGCCTGTCACGGTGCCCACTGCTCACTCAGGGTGATGGTTAAATGCAGAGGACACATTTCACTGTGTGCACCGTATCACTGGCTCTCAGTATCGCTTCAGTTTCATTAAGAATTAACTATGCTGTAAATCGTTTTAACTTCTTTTCTAAACCTGAACCCTACGCTGCTGGAAACCTCGAAATGGGACATTTCTGCATGCAAGGTGGGTAAAAAGGCCCCGGCGTGGGACCTGAAATGTCCGGTGATGTCCTGCCCCTGCTTACCGACCAGGATCTGGCCAGACCTGCTGGCAGGGCTGCCGGGGACCAGGCCGCGGACGCCGATCCTCTCTTCCCCCCCTCGCTGCACCACGCCCAGCAGGGCCTCCAGGAGCCCCCCGCTCTCAGACTGAGGGCCCGCGCCGCTCCCCAGGCGTTTGGGGTTGAGGTAGACGCACACGTCCTTCAGCCGCCGCAGCCGGACCACCAGTCCTGCCCGTTGTCCCGGCTGGTTCTTCAGAATGCCCTTTCCCTGGTCCTGTCCCCGGTCCCGCGACGGCCTCTTCCTCCTGCGCAGGACGCGGGCCAGCCTCTTCAGCCGCGGCTCGGGGCCCGGGCCGCCACGCCTGCGCCCGTCCTCCGCGATGACCTCCGCCTCCGTGTCGCTGAAGCGCACGTGGTTGGTGGCCGAGGCGTGAACGGCGCTGAGCTGGGCCAGCGTGGCTTCCTCCTCGCCGTCGCTCAGCTCCAGGTAGAAGAGCTCCCCGTTCTTCTGAACCTCGTCCAGCCATTCCGGCTCCAGGTCGCTGTGGACAAGACAACGTGTCAAAAATGCAGGAGGTTGCATAATTGTTTTCAAATAATAAATAAATTAAACGTGTCACAGCTTTATCGATTTTAGCGACTAATTTTATTTTTATTCCATTCGTATTCACGTCTAGGGTTGTAATTCAACATCTATAGAAACTGAATACGAATTGCTGGTGTCGTCCTCTTTGGATAAAACAATTACAGCATTTACCAGACGCCCTTATCCAGAGCGACTTACAGTCAGTAGTTACAGGGACAGTCCCCCCCTGGAGACACTCAGGGTTAAGTGTCCTGCTCAGGGACATGATGGTAGTAAGCGGGACTTGAACCTGGGTCTTCTGGTTCACAGGCGAGTGTGTTACCCCCTAGGCTACTACCACCCCAGTCTCAGCCAAGTAAAGTAAAGTCAAAACCGACCTGAAAATATTCTGGGACACCTACAAGCACCCATTTTACTTCTCTGTATTTCCATAATCTGATTGGGAATGAAAAATCTTTGCAGGCTGATGATTATGGAGATATTAATGGGGCCGAAGGGTTAACAGGCATTAGCTTTTATTTCCACCATGTTCTGGCTTTTTTAAATGACTGTTCCCTCAGCAGATCGCAGTCAGGCTGAGAAATCCCTGACCGGACGCCCTCCTCTTCAGTCCGCCTTTTACCCCCCTCCACAGAAGTAAAACGTTCCAACGAAACCAAATATTCGCTCAATCCCCCTCCCCGTTCCAGTTGCTTCTCTGTATATTAAGCCACCGCGCTGCTGTGGCGAGCCCTGGCAGACCACGGGAATTCAGAAGATGGCGAAGAGGCGTATAATTATTCACGAAGGTCAACTTTCCAAATTGGAAACAGGACGTTTCCCGAAATCCAGCAAACGCGGCGAGGGACGCGGTCTCGCGTCTGTCCTATTTCTGCGTTGATGACTTTTGTCCAGCAGCCCGATTCGCATCTTAACCCGAAACGTACCGACAACCACTGTGACTGGGCCGCTTGGCTTCCCAAACTGCTACAGATAACGCATTCCACATTTTAGCATCTGCAGACGGTTAAAAGGTCAGTAAAGCATGTAGCTTTTACTTCATTTAACGCCTTGTCAGTGCTTCTAAAAATCTGAGATCTGACTGTCTCGCTTATTAAACGTGCTTTTCAGTAGGCCGGCACACCGCTGGTGGGAGGAAGAATGGTGAACCTGGGAGAACACCAGGACAGATGCAGGACCAGAGCAGCCAGCACTTCACCTTCTGGGGGTTCGAGGGTTCACAGCGCTTACCGCCATATGCACAATATAGAGTTTAATTTAATTCATAATAGAGAAGCTTAGCGTGGCGCAGACGTGCATAAAGTAAAGTGATTGTCACTTGTGATACACAGCACACGGTGCACACAGTGAAATGTGTCCTCTGCATTTAACCCATCACCCTTGGTGAGCGGTGTGTGGGGACGGTGCTTTGCTCAGTGGCACCTTGGCGGATCAGGATTAGAACCGGCAACCTCCACCACTGGCCCTGTGCAATGCACCACTGTGCATTTGCAAAGTGGAAGAAATGTGTAGAAAAATTAAGAGCACGAAAGACAGATTACAGTACGAGAAAGTGCAAGGAGCAGAAAAACTACAGTATGAGGTAAAGGGAGGGTGTGCAAGGCAGCTGAATGTGCAGAAGGTGCACTGAGAGGCAGGGGTCCACCACCATGTTACTTCACACAGATGCACATTATATCTTATTTTCGACATCAAAGCGACGTTCGTGCAAGGTCGTGTTTGTCCGGCGTGGCGTGTCTCACTCGGACGAGGCGGAGGTGCTGCTGTAACCGCAAGCGGAGGGCTCGCTCTCGCTTCCTTCTTCCTCCTCCTCCTCCTCCAGTCCTTCATCTTCACCCGAGTTCCGTCTCAGCTCCGCGAGTTCTGCCGCACCGGGACCTTTCCGCGCCATAAAAGAACCCTTATCTGGCTCCCTACGCCGCCGCGCTCGTCCACATCCGGGGTTCCTGGCGGAGCCACGTGACACCGATTCTCCACGCGCGATTGGCCGAGCAGCCCCGTTGCCCGGACAACCAGGAAGCGCAAGCTAATGCTAACCTGACTAGAACGACGCATTATTAAAGAAGCAGGAGGTGAACTTTACTACAACATATAATACCAAAAGATGAATTCACGTGTTGCAAAATGTAAAGTATGCACATGAAATGACAAATTACGGTCAAATAGGTAACAATAAGGGTAACCTTTAACGTTTTGGACTGGTTTATTGGTTTACTTGTAAACCAAAAAAAAACCGAAAAAGCCACTCGCCTGTACAGAAGCACGCTGCGGACCGAGTCGAAGTCCTCGTAGCTCCCGGAGCGCATGTCGAGCGAGGAGGAGACCCCGGGAAGGAGTGGGACGGATAGGGTAAAGTAGAGCCTCGAATTCCCAGTAGCGCCACCCTCTTTACTTCACGATGATTATAGATTTTCATGGAATTCGCCCCAAAAATAACTCGCCGCGTTCCGGTTAAAGAGCAAGAAGTCCCCGCGCTTTTAAATAGATGTTTGCTTAACAGCTTTCTGAATGAATCGCTCCAACATGAATTGGTTATTAATCCGACCCTTAGTTAACATCTCTTACACTGCTTATTACAGCTGAAGCGCCATCACTCTGAAAGCGCCTCGCCCTTCTATCACCCCGAGGGACAGGGGAAGGTCCACCAGTGGTGGCGGTCTCAGGAGAACCGTGACGATATCGCGCCCTCCTCGCTGATGTAGACGGGTGACTTCCTTGGTTTTTGAGGTGTTACCCACCAGTCTCTGGACCTCCTCCATGTTGGCTGTCTCGTCTTCACTGGACATGAGCTCCACCACTTTCAGCAGTGTGATCCCAGATGAAGATGCATCACAAAGACATCCTTTTTTTTCCAATCCGCCCCTTTTTAATGTACTTTTAAATGTTTTCTCTGAGCAAAACTACACTTGTTAAAGAGTTTGGCAAAATTACAAAAGCAAATGTAATGAATATGTGTGTTATACACCTTTCCCTCAGGGGCAACGTTGTGTTGGTGATCGGACTTTATAGACATTGTACGTGTGACAGAGTGGTCAGGAACATGAAGAACAACAGGACCCTCCACACCGACGGGACGACGGAGGGACTGGAGAGATTTTCCGCTACCTGACGTGGACCACTCACACTGGCAACCTGGTCAAGAAGGTCCAGCACTATATTTTCCTTCATCTGGCTCAGAGAGTGCTTAAAAAATCGGGCCATAACTTAGCACAATAAAAGTGTGTAACTTTACAATAGAAATTTTTTAAATTCAGTTTTTCAAATGGAAACGAAAAACAATACTATAAGCAGTCCCAACAGCATAACCACGGTAACAATTAAAGCATTCTAGCAATGGTAACCGAGGCGTTCCTTTGCAAAGATGACACTTAAGGATTTATCCAGACACGCGCATCACTGAGGGTAAAAAGCAGAGGACACATTTCGTGGTGTCCCCGCGTCAATGCAAAGAAAATCTCGGACTGGTTACATTGGATGAAAATCACACGCTTTCGGCACATTGTTGGGCTTATTGCTTGCTATGTTTCCGTTTGAGAGAGTGTTACTTTCAAATGTTAAAAACGCAATCATTTGAAATATAACTGTATTTAAATATATGATGTATATCATTGGTCAAAGAAAAATTATTATGAAGAATATTGCAACCACTCCTAAGAAAGTTGCACCGCCGCAGACAAAGACTTCAAGAGTTATCGGTTCATGCTCCTGATCTGTCAGTTGAAGGTAATTATTTTGTTTTTCCACTTAAGATAACATACCAATAACCATGTAATAACTATACATATATATAACTTCTATTTAAAAATCACTACTTTTTGTAATTCAATTAACAAATCAGAGTTAAATAAGAGAATTAAAAAATGAAGAATTTTTAGAAAACTTCTTGACCAGAGTTTATTTCACATTTTGATTTGGAGCCAACATAATGCAATGTCGTTTAATATCACCTCCATCATCGGGATATGTCTGCTCCTCCTGCCTCCACGAGCATTACAAGTTGCATTTTTACAGAGCGTCATACAGGCGGTATATTTCATCTACGTAATGCACGTGATGGTCATTAATATGCATTCAATAATGCTTTGCTTGCTACACAGCAAAATTGCCAGTGTTAATCTAACACTGACCAGAGAGTATATGAGCTCCAAATCAGAGTTAAATTTAACACTTTCAGTGTAAAGTCTGTAAAAGTGACACTAATTAGTGTTAAATGACTGTGACTCCGCCCCTTCCCAGGTAACAAATCCATATGGGTGGTACACAGGTACCAGACAGGTGGTCCATATCAGCCCCATCTTAATATGAACCCAAGAACCCAGATGGGGAGCAAGAGTCCCATCCAACATGTTCATGTGGGTCTTATATGTGGGCTGGTGTGGTCTGCCCAACTGGTTCCCAGTTAACTTTGTCAGGGGGTTCCATGGTGGCCCCATGCAAAAGTTGCCCTGATTTCCCCGCCATCATGAAAAACACTCTGACCGACATGACTTTTCTCTCTTTGTATTAAAGTTTTCTCTCTTTGTATTAAAGTTTATATTAACTCTTGTGGATTATTTCATTGCTTTTTGTAGTTCTAGGGTAAAACCACCAGGGTATTTTAATACTTCTAAAAGTTTTTATTGTTTCAGTCAGTATCGGAAAGATTTGTAAAACTGACTTTAATTTGTTTTAATTATGGTGACTCTGCCCCACCCATATGGGTGGTTCTAATCAGGATTTACCCTGATTTACCCACCATATCGTGTAAAAGACTCGGACCAACATGGACCTCACTGGCTTTTCTTTTTTAAATGGTTGATTATTTATCGGTTTCATCCTTTGAATGTGAACTAGTAATACTACTTAATTATCCTTAATAAGACGGTCAACATGACTTTTCATTAATTTCATAATTGCATAAATGTATTAAACTAAGGTATTTGTTACAGCTTGGTTTCAATATTCAATTGTGCAAATAAAAGATCTCCACCTTTTTATCAGTGCTTGAAAAAAGAACTTGATTTAGAACGGATGTTCCACCTTTGATTCATATTGACTCTAAAACAAATCTCAAGAAGTTATTAAAGAATAAGCAAGAATTGTTGTGTATGACCAATGGAGGAAGTTTTTATTTGAAAAGTTGTGTATTTCATTCCACAGGATTAAGGAATTATTAATATAAAGTTGAAGTGATTGTCAATGTGATACACAGCAGCACAGCACACGGTGCACACAGTGAAATGTGTCCTATGCATTTAAACCATCACCCTTGGTGAGCAGTGGGCACCATGACAGGCTGGGGACGGCGCATTGCTCAGGCACCTTGGCGGATCAGGATTCGAACGGGCACACTTCAGATTACAGGGGCACTTCATGTTTTCATTATCAGTGACATTAATATCAGTATGGTTAATACCAATACATTTAGCACACAAAGTATTACCAATGTGATGAACATACAAAGAAGAGTTAATATGAACTTCTCAATAACAGACATTGCTGAAGTTTGAGTTTGCCGGAGGGGGCGTCTGCGCCATCTTCTAATTCTTCTTCTTCTTCTTCTTTCTCCCTCTGCATCTCTATCATCTCCCCTGTTTATGTGTTTGTCTTCTTCATTTACTGAAGTTTTGTTATTTGCCTTCTCTTCCATATTGGATCGAATGATTGAACATGTCATAATGTCAGTTTCTCTTTTATAAACTACTTTTATAAACTACTCAATTCTTTGAACATTAAAGAAAGAATTTAAGAATTTATCGAGACACTGTTCATTCTTTTTTTTTTATTTGGTGTTGGAACCAATGTAATGAGACGACAAGTGAAGGTCACCTGGTCATGACTGTGTGACCGCGACCAGACGTGACGAGACGTCTAGTGGTGATCGGTTCATATCAAAGCATGATGAGCAATAAAGCAAGGACAGAATGGATGGTCAAAGGATGGATTTATAAATTCTATATTAATATATTTATAAGAAAGTAAGAAACCAGTGGTGGCCTAGCGGTTAAGGAAGCGGCCCTGTACTCAGAAGGTTGCTGGTTCGAATCCCGAGCCGGAGAGGTGCCACTGAGCAAAGCACCGTCCCCACACACTGCTCCCCGGGCGCCTGTCATGGCTGCCCACTGCTCACCAAGGGTGATGGGTTAAATGCAGAGGACAAATTTCACTGTGTGCACTGTGTGCTGTGCTGCTGTGTATCACATGTGACAATCACTTCACTTTAAAATACCACTTTAAAATACACTGGAGACCTTTTTAAAGAGCTTGATGGAGTCATTAAGCGTTTTTTTTATTTTGACAGCTTCTGGTTCTAGGAGGAGAGTGTTAAGTGTTCTTATTTCTCACCTCGAGTGTGGACACACATGTGGAGCAAGAGTCGTCCCTGATTTACCCGCCATCCTGTAAATGACTCGATCCAACACGTTTATTTGGTCTATATCTGTGTGTGTGTGTGTGTGTGCGTGCGTGCGTGCGTGCGTGCGTGTGTGTGTATAAAGATTGGTTATAGCTTGTATCGTTTAACAAGACTGTATGGTTGGTCCTTTTCAAGTCCGTCTTAAAATGAATGCGTGATGTTGGATTAATATCATGAATCTGTTCAGATAATACTGAATATCATAATTCCAACAAAAGACAATGCTATTATTACAAGTACCCAAGAGACCCATGAGTTGAAGAAAAATGGCTTGGACTTTTTAATGAATATTCTGCTTTTTATATCGCCATTTTCTTTCTATTATGGTTATTTTCTCTCTGGTGTATTCTTTTCTTCTTTCATTTTTGACGGAATGAAATAGGTCTCGATATATGTAACATACTTGTAAATTCATATTCTTTTTTTTTTAAGTAATATTTCATGTTCTTCGTTGGAGCCTTGTTGGAACCAGCATCACTGCATACCAGCATTATTTACACAGCTCCCATAATACACGCGGTGTATTTCATCTATGTAATATGTGGATGGTGGTTCATATACAGGCAATAACTCGAAGTTAGGCAGTGCTTCTTATGCCAGATGAATTTTTTACCCAACTGCTCTGTATTTTCTGTGCTTTCCACTCTCACAAGGTTACGTCACTTTCCTCACCTATTGTCATTATCGTCAGTTTTGATTCTAGAGGTTGTTTAGTTCGGGTTACTAGATTTTAATATAATTTAAGTGAGTTTTCAAAGAACCACCAAGTTCCAAAGAAAAATACTTTTTATAAAATTAACCAAAAGATGTCTTTGAATGAGACCTCTACCACTTCGTCTACTTCTTCATTGTCTGTGTCTTCTGGTTCTTCCCTTAACCAGGTTTAGTTTTTGTCATCTTTCATTTTTATTAAAAAATGCCTTATATATCAACTCTCTATTTCTCTCTCTCTATATATATGTAAATATTTATATATAAATAACTTCTGCTTGTCAATACTTGTTCAGTGACCAGCATTTTTAACCATTTATTTTATTTATACATAAATATAATTAAATCAATATAATTAAATCAAATAATAATTACACATCTTTCTTGGGTTAGTTTTTATTCATTTTTTTATTAGTTAAAATGACCCCAAAATTGGGTGCAATTTAGTCCTGATTTACCACCGTCATGGTGATTTGAAGAATCCAGCCCCAACACAGTGACCTACCTAATCTGAAGGATAATTCTTGATGGAACATTTGTGTCTACAAGGTCCATGTAGGTGTGAAGCCCACCAAGAGCCCATCTGGGCTTATAGTGAGCACAGTGTGGGGACGGGCTTCCTTTACCGCTAGGCAACTACGGCCCAATGTGTTGGGGCAACAAGTGAATATGTTGGCTGGGAGGATATAAAGACACTTAATGATCCCAAAAGGAAATGTAGGAATGCCAGAGGTTTTAAAACTCTGTTGGCAGGAGGGTTCTATCACGACCATCAGGCATGACGCGGCGGGTGTACGGAGAGGAGGCCGAAGAGTGACGAGGAATGAAGGACGCGATCACCTGACATCACGAAACCGGGGTTTAATGGTCAAGCACAAGACAGGCGAGACATCCGAGACGTTGACACTGGTCAACAGGAACAGTTGACGGCGAACAGGGCCGCTTTATACATTTGACACAGGTGAGAACGATTAGGGAACATTTCACATGACAACAATGAAACCCCTTTTCGGACCGGATCGTGACAGGTACAGTGCTATGTCATGGCTGGGATGACATCGTATCCTTTCCTCGGGTGTCAAACCACTACATTCCAGGCATGTGTTCTAACAAGCATGGAAATGACTCAACATCAGCGAGAGACATTGCAAGAGCAATAAAAGAGATTTACTTTTATTTAAATATATAAATAAACAATGGTTACACAACGCGTGGGCTTTCGGTATATACTCAATTTTAAACTATTGGCCATCTGTAGCCCTCTGCGCCTCCTTGCCCAGGATGAAACGCACATCTCTCACACTCTTAACGCATTTCCCTATTTATTTGTCAATTCCGTTTTTTATTTGGTAGGTTTGTCAGAATTATGATAATTCACAGACAAGTAACCAATAGCAATACTGCTAACACTCCTAATAGTACAAGTGTACAGCTCAAGACAAAGGGCCGTTGGTCGACCACAATTACTCTCGCCATGTTTCTCCAGCCTCTTCTTTCACGTCTACATCCAGAGGTTGTGGGTCTGGGTTCTTCTTCATAGTTTGTGGGTCTGGGTACTTCTTCATAGCTTGAAGGTCTTGGTACGTCTTCATAGTTACTTTGTCTGGGTTCGTCATATAACAGATTATTTGGAGTTTAATAATAATTTGGACTGTCCATTTCAATTATTTATGATTAAAACAAGTCCGGTTGTTTAAATATAAATATCTTCCTACTTGAAACATTGAGAATTCTTTTTCAGTGCTTGTGAACATTATGGACAGAAACTAAAGACTTTCTGGGGAGATTAAATAAATACGACTATCACTAGTGAAGAAGCACGTCTGAAATGGCTGAAATTAAAGAGAGTGTCTTATTAAAATGTAAAATTAATGAACGTAAATGACTGAACGACGAAAAGGAAAAGATAAATGACCATTTCATTATTTTGATGGGTGTAATAAATCAGAATGGAAAATCACTTCATCACATCCATGCACAAACATGAGCTGAAAAGATTGTGCAGCACTTAGAATTTTGCCAAGAACAAGAATTTTTATTCACACAGGAGACCTCATTCAGCATAAATCTCTTCAATGGTAAATTCTGGATATGATCATTGTATCTCACCACTTAGCATTAAGGAAAACCACTCAATTCACAAATTAACACCAGCAGTCTAACACTAACTAATAATTTACTAAATATATTTACATATTATATTAATGATTAGAACATGAACAAGTAGATCAAAGAATATTCCACTTAACAAATACATTTACATTTACAGCATTTATCAGACGCCCTTATCCAGAGCGACTTACAATCAGTAGTTACAGGGACAGTCCCCCCCTGGAGACACTCAGGGTTAAGTGTCTTGCTCAGGGACACAATGGTAGTAAGCGGGATTTGAACCCGGGTCTTCTGGTTCATAGGCGAGTGTGTTACCCACTAGGCTACTACCACCCTATATATCACATATATCACAACTCAAAAGCAAAAGTCCTCAAAAACTCAAAACAGGCAAAGTGAATAGTTGAAATAACCCGGGTACCCCACACTATTTGTGGGGTACCCGCAGGCCACAAAATGGCTGCTTCTCTCTCGCAGAGCAACAAACCAAAAAATACCAGATAGCTCCTTAATCCTGTCATCCGCCGAGCGGCATGAAGAAACCTTCTCAGGACCGGTCCTGGTGTCCAGCAGAGCTCCTCGGTCCCTTCGCTCGTAACGTAACTACAATATACTCTACTGCACCGCAATACCGCAGGTAGTACAGATATTACGAATATCAAAAATACAGTAAATACGTATACAACACGTTATTCCTCCGTTCATACAGCAACACCTCATCCAGGCGTTTATCCGGTTCTTCAGCAGGGCCACACACACAACTTCTCAGTTAACCGCATTACCAGATAAAGAAAGAGGAACTGAGAGATAGAACATTTTCCATTTGCTTCTGATTTAGATGCATGAAGATAAGCTGCTAACAAGAGACGTGAAGAGATGAGAATTTGCTTAAAAAGTAAACCTGCTTTCTGTTCCTCAAGCCACTAAAGCAGCGAGCATGTCCAGCAGTGACATCTACTCCAACGTGAAGATCAAGGCGAAGCAGGCAGCGGTGGAAGCGTCTGGTACAGGTTTGCTCCTGCTTTTTCATTCTGGAGTCCCTGCTGGATAAACGCCTCATAACAACAACAACAACAGTATGTCTCAATGGGCTTTGACAGGCCCTACAGTTGACACCCCCCACATTTGACTCTTCTGCACACAAGGAAAAACTCCACACAAAAAAAACTCTAGGAGAGAGAAAAAAGGTCGGAAGAAACGTTGGGAAGGAGTGATACAGAGAGGGACCCCTTTCCAGGGTAGAGTGAGCCTGCAAATGGTGTCAGTGCAGGGTTGGGGATGATATAATAATAAGTCCTACAGTTGTAGGGTTGGAGAAGTCCAGGATGTAGTCAGTGTTATGGTCTAGATTACGTGTCCATTTGGTCCACTTGAAGATCCCTATAACTGTAGTTGTAATGGTGGTGGTGGCTGTGGTGACCCTTTGGTTTGTTTCATGGTATGTCCTTGTTAAGCAGTTGTCAGGAACCAGGATTTATTTGCTGGTCTGATCACTGGGGTCTGCCAGTAGTCTGGACGCTTGATTCCGTGTCTCTGAGAAAAACAAACAGAAGCAGCGGCAGACGGTTGCACTGTACCACCGATACTGAAATCTGTGGTTATAATGGTATATTGGTGCTACAGTGGCCCGGTACCCTAAATAGGACAGCCTAACTAGGGTGAATTTAACTTAGTCCGTGTCTAACAGGGGGACTCTGTGATAAACTGGACTTTGACACTGCGTCAAAATCAAGTGAAATGAGGGTCTAGGACTTTAGCAAAAGCCAGAGAAAACAGATAGGTTTTCAGTTTGGATTTAAACACTGAGACTGAGTCTGAGTCCCGGACACTGACAGGCAAGCTGTTCCACAACTGCGGAGCTCTATAGGAGAAGGATCTGCTCCCAGCTGTGACCTTCTGCACCTTTGGTAGCAGTAGTGACCCCGCACGCATTGATCGAAGGGGGCGTGGCGGTTCGTAAGGAACCAAAAGTTCACTCAGGTACTGTGGGGCGAGACCATTTAGAGCTTTATAGGTCAAAAGAAGGATTTTGTGGTCAATCCTAAATTTGATGAGTAACCAGTGCAGTGATTGTAAGACTGGGGTGATGTGGTCAAATTTCCTGGTTCTAGTTAGAACTCTGGCTGCAGCATTCTGTACTAGCTGGAGTTTACTCATGCACCTACTAGAGCATCCAGACAATAATGCATTGCAGTAATCTAACCTTGATGTAATAAATGCATGGACCAACTTTTCTGCATCATGCATTGAAATTATATTTCTTATTTTCGCAATATTTCTAAGGTGAAAGAATGCTATCCTAGTGACATTATCTATGTGTGAATTGAATGAGAGACCTGCATCAATGATGACATCTAGATCCTTCACTTCAATACTCGGTGAGATAGAAAGGCTATCCAGGGTTATTGTGTAGTCAGCCAGTTTATGCCTGGCTGCTTGAGGCCCAATTACAAGCGCTTCTGTCTTGTCAGGGTTTAACAGGAGAAAGTTGGTGAGCATCCACTGTCTAATGTCCTTCAGACAATTCTCTATATTGTTCAGCTGCTGCCTCTGATCTGGCAATGCTGACAGATACAGCTGTGTGTCGTCAGCGTAGCAATGAAAGCTAATACCGTGTTTGCGGATGACGTTACCTAAAGGTAACATGTATATGGAAAAAAGTAACGGACCTAGGACAGAACCTTGTGGAACACCAAACTCTACTTTACTATGTGAAGACGAATCACCATTGATGTCCACAAAATGATATGATCTGAACCATTCAAGGGCTGTTCCCTTAATCCCGATAACATTCTCTAACCTGGCAAGGAGAATAGCGTGATCGATAGTGTCAAACGCTGCATTCAGATCAAGCAGGACAAGCAGCGAGATGTGTCCCTGATCAGAGGCCAACAGCAGGTCATTAACCACTTTAACCAGCGCTGTCTCAGTGCTATGATGAGGTCTAAATCCTGATTGATATACTTCATGGATATTGTTACAGTCTAGGTATGCACTCAGCTGCTGGGCTACGAATTTTTCTAAGATTTTTTATATGAACGGAAGGTTGGATATCGGTCTATAATTTGAAAGCTGACTACGATCAAGATCCGGCTTTTTAATCAGGGGTCTAATGACTGCTACCTTGAACGAACTTGGTACGTGGCCGGTGCTAAGCGACGAGTTAACAATTTTGAGGATAGAATTTATAATATCAGGTGCTATTTGTTTAAGGAACCTTGTTGGAATCGGATCCAAAGCGCAAGTACATTGATTTGACGACGAGATTAATTTGATTAATTCATGCTCTTTAATAAGGTTGAATCGTTCTAATCGGTGGTCTATTAGAAGATTATTTTCCATGGAAATATCGGCGGAGCTATTTGTTGTGCTTTTAATCTTCTCTCTATTCGCGACAATTTTAGTATTAAAGAAATTCATAAAATCATCGCTACTATGATTATATTGAGTGGTAGTATCCGTTTCTGTCTTATTCCTGGTTAGTTTGGCTATAGTTTTAAACAGGAATCCGGGATTATTTTTGTTTTTGTCTATTAACGAGGACAGATACGTTGATCGAGCCGCTCTAAGAGCCTTCTTATAGTTAAGTAGGCTCTCCTTCCAAGCTATTCGGAATATGTTTAATTTACTTTGACGCCATTTGCGTTCTAATTTCCGGGCGGTCTTCTTAAGCGAGCGTGTGTGATCATTATACCAAGGAATTACGTTTTTATCTCTTACTATCTTCCTTTTGAGGGGAGCGACTATGTCTAACGTACTACGCAGTGTTAATTCTAGACATTTGGTCGCTTGGTCGAGTTCAGCGGGGTCTGACGGTGAGTTTATCAGCGTTGATAAATCTGGTAAGGTATTAATAAACTTCTGTAGAAGAATAACTGTATCTTCTATATTTAAACCGAAGGTCAGTATGAGATTGAGCATTTGACCACCTTCATGAGTATGTCCTAACTTATGAGTTTTATTTTGTGAGACTACATGAGTTATATTGGTATGTAGGATCTCAAAAGAGTTAAATCCATGTCCGGGTTTATGAGTATTATTATGAGGTTATCATTATAAATTACTGCGACACGTTGTAAGTCGCTCTGGATCAGGACGTCTGCCAAATACCTTAAATGTAAATGTAAATGTCGGGGGTGCTGGTGGTACGTTCAAAAGGAGTGATAGTAACGGGTAGTAAGTTGCTGAAACAGACACCCCGCCCAGCCCGGGGAACAGACACAGTGTCAGCATATTTATGAGTTTTATTATTAACGTTTCTTGTAGAATCTCTTGTTTTAATAGAGCGAGGTAAAGACACAGTGTCAGCATATTTATGAGTTTTATTATTAACATTTCTGGAAATATCTCTTGTTTTAATAGAGCGAGGTACAGACACAGTGTCAATATTGTACACGTTGGGTGGCGACTCTACGCAAATGGCAGACACTCGGTTTAGCCGGTCTGTCTGCTGCCTGGCGAGTCAGTTTTGTTTTTTGGTTCTAAGACTATGAGGCAGATTTTTAGACAACTGAGTGGCACCCGCCCAGTTGGGGTGGATGCCGTCTCGCCCAGAAAGACCAGGCTTCCCCCTAAATATTGGCCAGTTATTAATAAAGCCCACTTTATAATATAGAGTCGCCAATGACTAGAGACGGTGGATTGTCGGACCCAGCGGATGCCTCGCTGAGGGGGGAGAAGCGGCTCTGAACGTGGACCGGTGTGTGGTGCCCAGGTGGTGGGGGAGCTTGGCGGGTCATCACTGCATCACCCAGGAGTGTCCGGCAGCCATCATCCTCCTCATCGTGCAGCAGGTCATCACCACAGTGATTGAAATCTTCATCACAGCCGCGTTCCTTGTCCAGGTAGCTTGTTACTTAGAGTCTAAGTAACAATATTATATGAGTTTAATATAATATATGACCTTTCCTTTTTTGAAAATTAAATATTGAAACACACGTCAGAAAAGGCACATAATAGGCATGTGGGCGTGGGGGGCGGGACTTTGATGCAGCCGTCAACTCGAACTCCACATTTTCTAAACCGTGAACACACAGGGCCGCCCCTAACAAAGATATTAGGTGGCACCCCGAGAACCCCGCGCAGGCTCCTCCAGCGGAACCAGGACTTCATCTGCATCGACCCACTGCCGGGGGAGTGATGGAAGACGGGCGTGGCCTTCACGTACGCCTACTGCAGCCTGGTGATCGCCACGGTGATGGTCACGGTGGTGCACGGAGCAGAGCCGTGGGCGTTCACCGTCACCGAGGTCAGCGGCGTGGTCCTGGTCTCCGTCTTCTTTGTCCAGTGGATGGTCCTCGAATACAAGTGAGATGAATGCAGTGCAGTTTATTCTTCGTTTGCAATTTACTAAAACGTTCATATCTGATTTCTCAGAGGCAAAGAAGAGGATATAGAGTCCATTAAATCGGAATGAAGTAACTTGAAATCATCACCACTGAGGTCTGAGGACATCAGTGTTCGCTTAGTTTGGACTGTCCTGCTTCAACACTGATTGGGTCAATCCCTTTTGAATGTATTGGCTGTGAAAACTAGGGGGTGGAGACTACGAGAGCGGCGTTTCGAACGGGATTTACGCCGAGATTTACGTGACGTATTGTGGCTAGAAAGGCTTGCCATAAACACATGGCGTGTGCTGCCAAAGTGAGTTCACGCAGTTATGAACGTAACGTTCCTTCGTGGAACAGTAGATTTGACCTTTAACCTTTATGGATTTATCGCGAGAAAAGACACGAGATCCCTCACACGGACTGCAGGTGGGCACATGTCTTCCACGAGGCTCCGCTACAATAAAGCGTTAAGTTAGAGCGAAGCTTGTCAGGACAAGCGGCCAGCGAGGTACTCGTAAAGAAATGTTCTGTTCATGTTCGGGTTGAATAGTTCTATCGTGTGATTGTTAACGTGTTATACTGTTTACTTAAATACAGTTATCACGGCACAAGTTACAAGAACGTCCACGCAATAAATATGAATAAATATGAATAAATACAGAGTGTCATTGAACCCTGACGGAGCAGAAGGAAACCATCAGCCTCATCTCCAAAGAAAAACAGGACCTGCAAAGTAATTTATCAGGTCAGCTGCTATTCTCTATCGGTGTCCATGTTACAAAGTCTATTTTATATGTTGTTTTTTTTATATTCTCCTCAACAGAATCTAAAGAGGAGTTGGTCACATGATCTTCTGTTCTGAAACTGCAGAATAGCATGGACATTAAGAATCAAACTATTTCCCAGCTAATTTAAAACATGTTAAACAAGTAATGAAACAGGATAAATAGTATTAATGCATTTAATATTAGTTCTAATATGTGATGGTGTGTCAAAGTGTTTATTTTGTGCATCATTGGTGGCAGAAGATCGTCTTTTATGAAGGACAGAAAACAACATAATTCATCCACTAAATGCATTCAGTCATTGACAAAAAAAACGATGTGAATTTAGTCAAAAGCAGAAATATTTTTAACACAGTAAAGTTAACAACAAAGACACTTTCAGTGTGAAGTCTGTAAAAGTGACACTAATTAGTGTTAAATGACCGTGACTCCGCCCCTTCCCAGGTAACACGCCCATATGGGTGGTACACAGGTACCAGACAGGTGGTCCATATCAGCCCCATCTTCTTATGAACCCCAGAACCCAGATGGGGTGCAAGAGTCGCCCCTGATTTACCCGCCATCATGAAGAAGACTCGGTCCAACATGGACCTCGCCGCCTTTTCTGGTTTTACGTTAAAGTAGATTCTTGGTGCTTCTGGAGTTGGACTGTACATGAAGTCATTTTTATCTTTAAGTGCTTGTTGTGCATAATTGACCATTTTTATTAAAATGCTGCTGAAACTGGGATTTAGTTGCAGAGACTGAGGCCTGGACCAGTAATGAACTGGTCTGGAATAAGACTGGACAGAAGACACATGGTCAAGTTAGACTCTGACTCTTCACCTCCATCTTCTCTTTATCAGATATCCAGCAGGAGAAGCTTAGAAGCAAAAATTTACTGAAGAGCATAGAAATATTTAAAAAAGGTGAAAAAATGTTAATTTGTTAAATATTTTATAATAATTATGAACACATTATACACACTTCAAACTATCTGAATTGTCCTGCTTTAGATTCCAACAGGCCACGTTCAGACAGTGTTGTGGAAGGTGAGTAAATGTAGTTTTATTCAGTGTTTAGTTCTCATGGTGAAGTGGTGATGTGGTCACTCTGCTGAATACAGGTCTTCAGAAAGGTTGTCTTCCTGGTTGGGTGTTCTTCAACAATAAGTGCTACTACGTCTCCACTGATGAGAAGAATTGGGAAAACAGTCGGGTCGAATGTGAGGAGATGGGAGGACATCTGCTCAACATAGATAATAAAGACAAGCTGGTAAGATGGAGAAATTCACTGTCCGGAGTGTGCTCAAAGTCTGTGCCGACCAGCTGTCTCCTGTGTCCACCAGACTCTTCAACCTCTCCTTGTCACAAGCCACTGTCCCTCACTGCCTGAAAACTGCAACAATAGTCCCAGTCCCCAAGTCCTTAGTGACTACAGACCACGTCTGAGAAGTTCTTACAAAACCCCCAATAAAATCCAGCCATCCCTAAAAACCGCCGCAATTCTTGTTTCGAAGTGGGGACAGGAAAATTCATGACCGCCTGAACTTTGGCCTCCACAGGCCGAACTTGACCCTGACCTACTTCTTTTCCTAGGTAGGTCACAGTCGCTTTCCCAAATTCACATTTGGCGAGGTTGAGGGTTAGCGACGCTTGTTGAAGGCGCTTAAAAACAGACTCTAGAGTCTCAAGGTCCTGGGTCCAGGTGGCTGAGTAGATGATAATATCATCTAGATAGGCTTCACAGCAAGGGACTCCAGCAAGCACCTTACAGATTAAGCGCTGGAAGGTAGCAGGCGCATTGCGTAAACCAAATGGCATCACTGAGTACTGCAGAAAATAGTCAGGTGTAACGAAGGCGGAGATCTCAGCAGCACGAGGAGTCAATGGTACCTGCCAGTAACCCCGCAAAAGGTCTAATTTGGTGACAACTCGGGCAGCACCAACCTTGTCAACACAGTCTTCCATCCGAGGTAATGGAAACGAATCTGGTTTAGGAACCGCATTAACCTTTCTGTAGTCAGTACAGAATCGAAACGTTCCGTCCGGCTTAGGAACCAGTAGGCATGGACTACTCCATGCACTGCAACTCTGCACAGCCAGCTCGTTCTCCAACAAGTAGTTCACTTCAGACATCATCACCGCTCGCTTCGTTGGATTCAGCCGATATGGGTGCTGCCTGATGGGAGAATGACCACCAACGTCAACATCATGTTGTATGACGGACGTACCCACAGGGACGTCAGAGAACAAAGCAGCATGTGACTGAATTAGTCTTGTAACTTGTCTGCACTCTGCTACAGGTAAATGAGACAAATAGGCTTCCAAATCCTGCAGAATTTCACTATTCTGCAGCCGGGGTGAAGCTACAGGGACATTACGCAAATATAGTCCATCCTCAGCTGGAGAATAAGTAACAGGTACAGAAACTAATGCTGCAGAGATAACAGGTTTTCCCTGTTTCTCAGCCTTGTTTTGTACCACCACGTTCTCTCGATCAACGTAGCTTTTGAGCATGTTGATATGGCAAACTCGAGTTTTCCGTTTCCTGTTTGTTGTACGGATGACGTAATCAGTCTCACTTAACTTTGAGTCCACCACATATGGACCCACAAACTTGGCCTGCAAAGCAGATCCCACAATAGGCAGTAAAACTAAAACCTGGTCACCAGGCTCAAAAGATCTGGAGACTGTTCTCTTATCGTAATGAGTCTTCATGTCCCTCTGGGTTGAAGACAACGAGGCTAACGCAGCTGAACAAGCCTTATGAAGGCGTTCCCGAAACGCACTGATGTAATCTAAAACATTAGTGCTGGGAGCAGGCTGCTCCGACACCCACGTCTCCCGCAAAAGTCTAAGAGGACCAAGCAAAGTGTGACCAAACACTAAGTATGCAGGACTAAATCCCAGGGACTCTTGGACCATCTCACGAACAGCAAATAAAAGCAAAGGGAGTCCCTCATCCCATTCTTTAGCTGTGTCCCAGCAATAAGCACGAAGCATGGTTTTCAAGGTTTGGTGAAACCTCTCTAGCGCCCCCTGTGACTGAGGGTGATAGGCGCTAGAAACAGCATGCGTAATTCCAAGGTGGGACAACACCTGCTTAAAAAGACGTGACAGGAAATTGGACCCTTGGTCCGTCTGCACCACCTTTGGAAGCCCGAATAGTGAAAAGAACTGGGTCAGTGCTTTCACCACGGCCTCAGTTTTTAATGAGCGTAAGGGGACTGCTTCAGGAAAACGGGTGGCACTACACATCAGTGTAAGCAAGTATTTGTTTCCCGATTTAGTATGAGGGAGTGGACCAACACAATCTAAAATTATTTTCTCAAAAGGTTCTGTTAAAACCGGTACGGGGTACAGTGGTGCAGGTGGTATTGTCTGGTTCGGCTTCCCAGCCAACTGACAGACATGGCATGAACGACAGAGCTTCGCTACATCTGCTTTTAAACCCGGCCAGAAGAAGTACCGCAGAATACGATTGTAGGTCTTCGTTACTCCCAGGTGACCTGCAAAGACATTATCATGCCCCAATGTTAAAACCTGCGACCTGAATTTAAGTGGAACCACTACTTGGAAAACAGAATTCCAAATCAAATCATCCGCAACTGGAGGAGTCCACTTCCTCATCAAAACTCCATCTTCCCAGAAATATGCCACAGACTTCCTTACGAACAACCACAGAACGACACTTAACCAGAGTCGAATCTTTCTGTTGTGCCCGGAAAGTTGTGCTTTACTTACTGACAGCGACAGCGCACCTTCTCCACCACCTGCTGTGGGCAGTGACCCTGCTGCTGGGCTCTGAGGCGGCTGCGCTGTGGACGAAAACACTAAACCCGGCGCAGAAATAAAAGTGTCGGTTAAATCGATATCACTCATCATACGCGACTGAGCTCGCGTTACTGCGCAAGCGGGGAAAACCATCGTAAACTCAGCGTCCACCTCGACCGGACTGGGTGACTCGGTGGGAGTGTCTATCACTTCCGGAAAAGGAAGTACGAACCGCCACTTTACACAGGCCGGTATACAAATCACACCGCATTTTTACTAAGTGCAGGGGCGCCTTCACGATGCCCAACTCGATCCCCTGTACTAAAATATTAGACCCACAGAATGAATACCCAGAGAACGGTAAAAGATCCTCTAAAATGAAAGACTGGGCTTCTCCGGTATCACGTAAAATACAGACCGGGACCTCATCTCCGCTCTCTGGCGAGAGAGAGACGGTACCTCGTAACACGAACGGTTCAAAAGACGCATCTAAGTGAGAAGGTGCGTTCACAGCACGAATAAAACCAACCCCTTTTGGTGCAGGTCCTCTTTGCGTGTTTTTCTTCTTGAAAGTTGGACAATCCGCGATGAGATGGCCAGTCTCATGGCAGTAAAAACACGCCCGAGATCCCCGCGGTGAACTGGGTGTTCTGCCGCCCCGCACACCTTCTCCGTAGTCCTTTTTCCGCGACTGTGAAAACACAATTTTGTGTGTTAAAGAGTACTCGTCCGCACACACAGCAGCCTGTGCTAACGTGGAAACCTTCTGGTCATTTAAATGGGTCGCCACAGCTTCAGGAATACAATTCTTAAATTCCTCAAGTAATATTAACTCCCGCAGCTGATCCCATGTAGTTACTTTACTTGACACACACCACCGGTCAAATAAAGTTTCTTTTTCTCTGGCAAATTCAACAAACGTAAGCTGATCAGTTTTTCTAAATTTCCTGAACTTTTGCCTGTACGCCTCAGGCACGAGTTCATACGCATTCATGATGGCAGTTTTTACCAGGGCATAATCAGAACTTTGCTGCACAGTGAGAGAAGAGTAAACCTCCTGAGCTTTTCCCACAAGCACACACTGTAACAACAGAGTCCATACGTCCTCAGGCCACTTCAACATGGTCGCCACGCACTCGAAATGGTTAAAATATTTCTCCACTTCCTTTTCAGAAAACGGAGGTACCATTCTAATGTGCCGACCGACATCGAAAGCAGGCGGTGAGGGATTAGACAAGGGTGAAGAATGGGCATATTTAGAAGCCAACTCGAGCTCCACACGTTTTAATTCTAGTTCGTGTTGACGCTCGCGTTCCCGTTCTTCCCCTTCCCACATTTGAAGCTTTAGCTCATGTTTCAACTTCTGCATCTGAAGCTGATGTTCCAGTTCTCGTTCACGAAGTGCCCGAACTTCCCGTTCGGCACGTAATTTTGCGGCGTCAAGCTGCATTTGTTTCTCCTGCAGTGACATTTCCTTCAGCCGCATCTCGGCCTCTACACCGCCTGCAGAATGTAACGATTCCTCCACCGAAGGCGGGCTACTGAGCTTAGAAACGGAACCAATGACACCCTGCTCTACCAGGCCGATTTTTACAGCTTTTAAAACAGTATCTTTCAACCGTTTATCCGCACCAGTTATGGGAATTTGGTAAAATTCCGCTACTGCCACTAACTGGTCCTTGGTGAAACTGTCCAAAAGTTCCTCTGACGGACTCTCGGAAAACCCCACGAATTCTGAGGCCATGTTAGACAATTCAACGTCGTAACGTCTACCCGATTACCGAAATGGCGCTGATAAAACGAAACTAACTACGCGCCACGACAATACAAAAAAAATTAAACGGACTGCATGCTGGGTAACAACCACGACCAGCGGTGACCTCGCATAACCCCGGAAGTCCAGCCCCTAAACCTGCCTACACAACACTGCCTACAGCCTCGCTAGTCCTCGAGGAAGTGCCGGTTTTAGGCCACTTTAAACGCGGAACTCGCGGCTTCTCCCACCAGAGATGCCCGACACGTACCTCTCCCCGGAGTTTTCCCCAAAAATAAGAAAGGCAAAATAACAAAGAAAAACAAAAAAACAGCACCCGAAGGAAGGATCGGCGCTCGGCACGACCCAGCAGGACGCGTCTTTCTAACCGGAGTTTCCGAGTTTAGGCGAGAACGCAGAGCGCAGCGAACTTACCCCGCAGCATATATCACTGAGACATGTGAACAGTGACAGTGATCCCGGACGAGCCCCCATTTGTTACGTCCTGGTCTAGGTCAGGAACGTGAACAATTAGAAAGAGGGAGGGAAACGTCACAACCGTTGGAACTAAGTGATTTTTAATAAAACAAAACAATTCAAGTCACGCCTTGACACACAGTCAGGCAACGAAAAGCACCGGGTAGACGAAATGTGAACAGGGCATCTGTCCTGCGTATTTTCCCTCTCTCAGTCTCCCTCTCTCCTTCCGCCTCCTCCACGTCGCAGCACGCCGTCTTTAACGGCATCACTCCAATGGGAGCGCGAATCAGGAGTTCCGTAAATTACAGGCTCCTCCTACAAAAAGGAAAAACACCAACAAGACCGAACATACAAACCACACATCACATGATCACGGGACATAACATAACGAACACATTTTTCATTTTCAAAATGGGCAAATTGGAGAGTTGGTGCTTTCAATCAAAACCAGGGAACAGCATGCCGAGCATTCAAACATTACTATACAAAAGACGAAGTGACACTGCTGGCCATTTGACAAAACTCACTCTCCCTCCTCTTCCTCCTCCTCCTTCACCTCCACAGGTTTCACCTCACTGGGGGTGAGCTGGTCTTTGGGCTTCAGATGGCAGCGGGTCATTGTAGTGGACTGTACTCCTCAAACCCGTACAGGTACCTGGGTGGGGGAAGGGGGGGATTTAGTGACTGTTCTAAAAGCAACTTGCTGGATGTTGTTGAAAGGAGAATACATTTATTTATAAAAAGTTATATGTTCAACTAAAACTTTGATACATAGCTAGTTAGGTACTTGGGTACAAATCCAGTGGGGTGAAGAGTATCATTACAATATGTTTCCAAAGCAACTTTTTGTTCCCACTGATGGTGGCAACCAGCATGGAGTCAGTCAGTATGGAGAGACATCCTGATAAAAACAAACAGTAGTGCAAATCTGGAGAAAGGTTCTTACACATTTTAACAAAAGATATTAACGTTAGCATTTTTTCAATTACTGTAATGCAAATAATCATGACAATATGTGCTCTGAAAGGGGATTTTTTTTTTATGTATTTATTATTTAACCATGACAACCCTGAAAAGCTGAAGTTAAACGACAGCGTTTCTTCCTCCAAGTCTGTGCAAACCCAAGCCCGAATAAACTATTACAAAGACTTTTGGAGGGGTGGTAGTAGCCTAGTTGGTAACACACTCGCCTATGAACCAGAAGACCCAGGTTCAAACCCCACTTACTACCATTGTGTCCCTGAGCAAGACACTTAACCCTGAGTGTCTCCAGGGGGGGACTGTCCCTGTAACTACTGACTGTAAATCGCTTTGGATAAGGACGTCTGGTAAATGCTGTAAATGTAAATGATTCAGCTGCAGGATCGAGGCGCCACCAGCGCAGAGCTTCTTCAGAAATCACGCACAGTGAAGAGAAGACTTCTGGAGGACGGCCTGGTGTCAAAGAAGGGCAGCAAAGAAGCCACTTCTCTCCAGAATATCAAGGACGGACTGATATTCTGCAAAGAGTACAGGGTTTGAACTGCTGAGGACTGGGGTAGTAATTTGGGGTAGTAGTTATATTGTGAGCGCTACCATCAGTCCTGTCTCGTGCCAACAGTAAAGCATCCTGAGTCCCTTCATGTGTGGGGCCGCAGTATAAACTGTGTGTGACATTAATTCGGCAAAGGGAGCGATTTAGATTATACCGTTCTACCATGAAACCACGCCTACTTGCAGCAGGAGACATTCTTTATGGACGAGGGCACAGAGCAGCGTTTCCACGAATCTTTAAAACGTCCTAAATTAGAGTTTCCAAAAAACAATAATGCTTTAAATATCATTAAAAATGACCAGTAATCCTTAAATCTAGAGTTTAAAAAATATGTTTTTGTGGAGCACCGTTCCATAAGGCCAAAGTGATAAGTGGCTCAGGGAACATTGAAATTTTGAGTCCATGGTCAGGAACCCAATTGAGAACTAAGAATACAACAAACCCTCTACCAAAAACATGCCCATAAATACCGTGCCACCGCACACCCTGCAGATCTAGCTGTAGCTTCAGTACTCAGTACTTATCCCCGATGTGGGCAAAACTGTCCTCTGGTATCATCATGCACACTAGTGGATGATGATACCTGATTTTGAGGAGGTGTAAATGGAATTCCTGGTGGATTGCCGGGTGAGTGGGATTTCCCCCCCCCGTCCCTGTAACTAACGATTGTAAGTCGCTCTGGATAAGGGTGTCTGATAAATGCTGTAAATGTAATGTAAATGAAGCGCGTATCGAGGCTTGCTTCATTTAGGGGAGGAGCCTGCCGGCTGTACCACGTGACTGCTTCGGGAAGCGCTTCAGAGTTTGAGGCGATATAAACCCCTCAGGTTCCAGTCAAAATGTGGGTTTTTCATGGAGAGTTGCGGTCAGTTCAGAGTTTGGAAGGAGTTTATATAGTTTGGAGATACTTTGGAGAGTTTGAAGATTTATAAGAGTGAGGAGAGATGGAGAGGTACGAGGATGGAGCCAGCTAGGAAGAGGAGGATTTCCCCTGAGTGGGAACATTTTGAGCGAAGCTAAATTTAACACAATATCAGGTGCATTATGTTTGCTTTTCAAGAACTGTATTTTATTCAAAGGGGAGGTGCTTATTGTGTTCCAGGGAGTGGGGGTACAATAACAACACCTATCATGCCTTACATGAGAATAAGGAGGAAACTGGAGCTTCACCCACACAATTTGTCCATGTTGACTTTTGTTTATTGTGGTAACACCCCGTATTTATTCTCAGGCCCCAGGAAACGAGAGCTGGATGAAGCCCTTGTCTCCATGATCGTGAAGGATACTCAGCCCTTCAGTATTGTGGATCTTGGATTCAGGACATTTGTTTCCAAACTAGATCCCTATTAATTTCTCCCTACAAGGCAGGTATGTATGGGAGCATGCATGAAAGACATGAATACTTTATTGTACGGCTCACAATTCAGCATTATACATTTGCTTCCTTTAGGCTCTGAAGGCCGTTATACGGTCCAAACAAAGCAGCGAGGAAATCCCCCAGGCTTCCACCTCTCATGATGTCACTGGAGGTAATATATTATTTACATTTTGAGATCAATTATTCCTATTATAACACTTACTAACGTGATCTGTGG